>NC_141761.1:71110998-71269998 GCF_982258835.1 Parasteatoda tepidariorum | reverse complement strand
TTAAAAATTTAAAAGTGTGTTTTGTGATAATTTGCGATACCGCAGGCTAACCGTAGGAGGTTTTCATAGTTTTCTTATCCATGTAACGCAAATGCGAGTTAGTTACCTCAAAATATCCTCCACGAAGGTAAATTTATTCCAATACTTGATCCAACAATTCCCTTTGTCTTCTGGATGGGGATCAAAATTACAAGGCTACGGACTTGAACATTAGTAGTCGTAAACCAGAAAACGGGACTGCTGTTCAACAACGATTATTAAATTATAAAAATATCAAATCAGAAAAAAGAGACTTTTCGACAGTTTCATACTGTAAATTCCTTATTATAATGCTATAGTGAAATAGTTAAAAATTTAAAAGTGTGTTTTGTGATAATTTGCGATACCGCAGGCTAACCGTAGGAGGTTTTCATAGTTTTCTTATCCATGTAACGCAAATGCGAGTTAGTTACCTCAAAATATCCTCCACGAAGGTAAATTTATTCCAATACTTGATCCAACAATTCCCTTTGTCTTCTGGATGGGGATCAAAATTACAAGGCTACGGACTTGAACATTAGTAGTCGTAAACCCGAAAACGGGACTGCTGTTCAACAACGATTATTAAATTAAAAAAATATCAAATCAGAAAAAAGAGACTTTTCAACAGTTTCATACTGTAAATTCCTTATTATAATGCTATAGTGAAATAGTTAAAAATTTAAAAGTGTGTTTTGTGATAATTTGCGATACCGTAGGCTAACCGTAGGAGGTTTTCATAGTTTTCTTATCCATGTAACGCAAATGCGAGTTAGTTACCTCAAAATATCCTCCACGAAGGTAAATTTATTCCAATACTTGATCCAACAATTCCCTTTGTCTTCTGGATGGGGATCAAAATTACAAGGCTACGGACTTGAACATTAGTAGTCGTAAACCCGAAAACGGGACTGCTGTTCAACAACGATTATTAAATTAAAAAAATATCAAATCAGAAAAAAGAGACTTTTCAACAGTTTCATACTGTAAATTCCTTATTATAATGCTATAGTGAAATAGTTAAAAATTTAAAAGTGTGTTTTGTGATAATTTGCGATACCGTAGGCTAACCGTAGGAGGTTTTCATAGTTTTCTTATCCATGTAACGCAAATGCGAGTTAGTTACCTCAAAATATCCTCCACGAAGGTAAATTTATTCCAATACTTGATCCAACAATTCCCTTTGTCTTCTGGATGGGGATCAAAATTACAAGGCTACGGACTTGAACATTAGTAGTCGTAAACCCGAAAACGGGACTGCTGTTCAACAACGATTATTAAATTAAAAAAATATCAAATCAGAAAAAAGAGACTTTTCAACAGTTTCATACTGTAAATTCCTTATTATAATGCTATAGTGAAATAGTTAAAAATTTAAAAGTGTGTTTTGTGATAATTTGCGATACCGTAGGCTAACCGTAGGAGGTTTTCATAGTTTTCTTATCCATGTAACGCAAATGCGAGTTAGTTACCTCAAAATATCCTCCACGAAAGTAAATTTATTCCAATACTTGATCCAACAATTCCCTTTGTCTTCTGGATGGGGATCAAAATTACAAGGCTACGGACTTGAACATTAGTAGTCGTAAACCCGAAAACGGGACTGCTGTTCAACAACGATTATTAAATTAAAAAAATATCAAATCAGAAAAAAGAGACTTTTCAACAGTTTCATACTGTAAATTCCTTATTATAATGCTATAGTGAAATAGTTAAAAATTTAAAAGTGTGTTTTGTGATAATTTGCGATACCGTAGGCTAACCGTAGGAGGTTTTCATAGTTTTCTTATCCATGTAACGCAAATGCGAGTTAGTTACCTCAAAATATCCTCCACGAAGGTAAATTTATTCCAATACTTGATCCAACAATTCCCTTTGTCTTCTGGATGGGGATCAAAATTACAAGGCTACGGACTTGAACATTAGTAGTCGTAAACCCGAAAACGGGACTGCTGTTCAACAACGATTATTAAATTAAAAAAATATCAAATCAGAAAAAAGAGACTTTTCAACAGTTTCATACTGTAAATTCCTTATTATAATGCTATAGTGAAATAGTTAAAAATTTAAAAGTGTGTTTTGTGATAATTTGCGATACCGTAGGCTAACCGTAGGAGGTTTTCATAGTTTTCTTATCCATGTAACGCAAATGCGAGTTAGTTACCTCAAAATATCCTCCACGAAGGTAAATTTATTCCAATACTTGATCCAACAATTCCCTTTGTCTTCTGGATGGGGATCGAAATTACAAGGCTATGGACTTGAACATTAGTAGTCGTAAACCAGAAAACGGGACTGCTGTTCAACAACGGTTATTAAATAAAAAAAATATCAAATCAGAAAAAAGAGACTTTTCGACAGTTTCATACTGTAAATTCCTTATTATAATGCTATAGTGAAATAGTTAAAAATTTAAAAGTGTGTTTTGTGATAATTTGCGATACCGCAGGCTAACCGTAGGAGGTTTTCATAGTTTTCTTATCCATGTAACGCAAATGCGAGTTAGTTACCTCAAAATATCCTCCACGAAGGTAAATTTAATCCAATACTTGATCCAACAATTCCCTTTGTCTTCTGGATGGGGATCAAAATTACAAGGCTACGGACTTGAACATTAGTAGTCGTAAACCCGAAAACGGGACTGCTGTTCAATAACGATTATTAAATTAAAAAAATATCAAATCAGAAAAAAGAGACTTTTCGACAGTTTCATACTGTAAATTCCTTATTATAATGCTATAGTGAAATAGTTAAAAATTTAAAAGTGTGTTTTGTGATAATTTGCGATACCGTAGGCTAACCGTAGGAGGTTTTCATAGTTTTCTTATCCATGTAACGCAAATGCGAGTTAGTTACCTCAAAATATCCTCCACGAAGGTAAATTTATTCCAATACTTGATCCAACAATTCCCTTTGTCTTCTGGATGGGGATCAAAATTACAAGGCTACGGACTTGAACATTAGTAGTCGTAAACCCGAAAACGGGACTGCTGTTCAATAACGATTATTAAATTAAAAAAATATCAAATCAGAAAAAAGAGACTTTTCGACAGTTTCATACTGTAAATTCCTTATTATAATGCTATAGTGAAATAGTTAAAAATTTAAAAGTGTGTTTTGTGATAATTTGCGATACCGTAGGCTAACCGTAGGAGGTTTTCATAGTTTTCTTATCCATGTAACGCAAATGCGAGTTAGTTACCTCAAAATATCCTCCACGAAGGTAAATTTATTCCAATACTTGATCCAACAATTCCCTTTGTCTTCTGGATGGGGATCAAAATTACAAGGCTACGGACTTGAACATTAGTAGTCGTAAACCAGAAAACGGGACTGCTGTTCAACAACGATTATTAAATTAAAAAAATATCAAATCAGAAAAAAGAGACTTTTCGACAGTTTCATACTGTAAATTCCTTATTATAATGCTATAGTGAAATAGTTAAAAATTTAAAAGTGTGTTTTGTGATAATTTGCGATACCGTAGGCTAACCGTAGGAGGTTTTCATAGTTTTCTTATCCATGTAACGCAAATGCGAGTTAGTTACCTCAAAATATCCTCCACGAAGGTAAATTTATTCCAATACTTGATCCAACAATTCCCTTTGTCTTCTGGATGGGGATCAAAATTACAAGGCTACGGACTTGAACATTAGTAGTCGTAAACCCGAAAACGGGACTGCTGTTCAATAACGATTATTAAATTAAAAAAATATCAAATCAGAAAAAAGAGACTTTTCGACAGTTTCATACTGTAAATTCCTTATTATAATGCTATAGTGAAATAGTTAAAAATTTAAAAGTGTGTTTTGTGATAATTTGCGATACCGTAGGCTAACCGTAGGAGGTTTTCATAGTTTTCTTATCCATGTAACGCAAATGCGAGTTAGTTACCTCAAAATATCCTCCACGAAGGTAAATTTATTCCAATACTTGATCCAACAATTCCCTTTGTCTTCTGGATGGGGATCAAAATTACAAGGCTACGGACTTGAACATTAGTAGTCGTAAACCAGAAAACGGGACTGCTGTTCAACAACGATTATTAAATTATAAAAATATCAAATCAGAAAAAAGAGACTTTTCGACAGTTTCATACTGTAAATTCCTTATTATAATGCTATAGTGAAATAGTTAAAAATTTAAAAGTGTGTTTTGTGATAATTTGCGATACCGCAGGCTAACCGTAGGAGGTTTTCATAGTTTTCTTATCCATGTAACGCAAATGCGAGTTAGTTACCTCAAAATATCCTCCACGAAGGTAAATTTATTCCAATACTTGATCCAACAATTCCCTTTGTCTTCTGGATGGGGATCAAAATTACAAGGCTACGGACTTGAACATTAGTAGTCGTAAACCCGAAAACGGGACTGCTGTTCAACAACGATTATTAAATTAAAAAAATATCAAATCAGAAAAAAGAGACTTTTCAACAGTTTCATACTGTAAATTCCTTATTATATTGCTATAGTGAAATAGTTAAAAATTTAAAAGTGTGTTTTGTGATAATTTGCGATACCGTAGGCTAACCGTAGGAGGTTTTCATAGTTTTCTTATCCATGTAACGCAAATGCGAGTTAGTTACCTCAAAATATCCTCCACGAAGGTAAATTTAATCCAATACTTGATCCAACAATTCCCTTTGTCTTCTGGATGGGGATCAAAATTACAAGGCTACGGACTTGAACATTAGTAGTCGTAAACCCGAAAACGGGACTGCTGTTCAATAACGATTATTAAATTAAAAAAATATCAAATCAGAAAAAAGAGACTTTTCGACAGTTTCATACTGTAAATTCCTTATTATAATGCTATAGTGAAATAGTTAAAAATTTAAAAGTGTGTTTTGTGATAATTTGCGATACCGTAGGCTAACCGTAGGAGGTTTTCATAGTTTTCTTATCCATGTAACGCAAATGCGAGTTAGTTACCTCAAAATATCCTCCACGAAGGTAAATTTATTCCAATACTTGATCCAACAATTCCCTTTGTCTTCTGGATGGGGATCAAAATTACAAGGCTACGGACTTGAACATTAGTAGTCGTAAACCCGAAAACGGGACTGCTGTTCAATAACGATTATTAAATTAAAAAAATATCAAATCAGAAAAAAGATACTTTTCGACAGTTTCATACTGTAAATTCCTTATTATAATGCTATAGTGAAATAGTTAAAAATTTAAAAGTGTGTTTTGTGATAATTTGCGATACCGTAGGCTAACCGTAGGAGGTTTTCATAGTTTTCTTATCCATGTAACGCAAATGCGAGTTAGTTACCTCAAAATATCCTCCACGAAGGTAAATTTATTCCAATACTTGATCCAACAATTCCCTTTGTCTTCTGGATGGGGATCAAAATTACAAGGCTACGTACTTGAACATTAGTAGTCGTAAACCAGAAAACGGGACTGCTGTTCAACAACGATTATTAAATTATAAAAATATCAAATCAGAAAAAAGAGACTTTTCGACAGTTTCATACTGTAAATTCCTTATTATAATGCTATAGTGAAATAGTTAAAAATTTAAAAGTGTGTTTTGTGATAATTTGCGATACCGCAGGCTAACCGTAGGAGGTTTTCATAGTTTTCTTATCCATGTAACGCAAATGCGAGTTAGTTACCTCAAAATATCCTCCACGAAGGTAAATTTATTCCAATACTTGATCCAACAATTCCCTTTGTCTTCTGGATGGGGATCAAAATTACAAGGCTACGGACTTGAACATTAGTAGTCGTAAGCCCGAAAACGGGACTGCTGTTCAACAACGATTATTAAATTAAAAAAATATCAAATCAGAAAAAAGAGACTTTTCAACAGTTTCATACTGTAAATTCCTTATTATAATGCTATAGTGAAATAGTTAAAAATTTAAAAGTGTGTTTTGTGATAATTTGCGATACCGTAGGCTAACCGTAGGAGGTTTTCATAGTTTTCTTATCCATGTAACGCAAATGCGAGTTAGTTACCTCAAAATATCCTCCACGAAGGTAAATTTATTCCAATACTTGATCCAACAATTCCCTTTGTCTTCTGGATGGGGATCAAAATTACAAGGCTACGGACTTGAACATTAGTAGTCGTAAACCCGAAAACGGGACTGCTGTTCAACAACGATTATTAAATTAAAAAAATATCAAATCAGAAAAAAGAGACTTTTCAACAGTTTCATACTGTAAATTCCTTATTATAATGCTATAGTGAAATAGTTAAAAATTTAAAAGTGTGTTTTGTGATAATTTGCGATACCGTAGGCTAACCGTAGGAGGTTTTCATAGTTTTCTTATCCATGTAACGCAAATGCGAGTTAGTTACCTCAAAATATCCTCCACGAAGGTAAATTTATTCCAATACTTGATCCAACAATTCCCTTTGTCTTCTGGATGGGGATCAAAATTACAAGGCTACGGACTTGAACATTAGTAGTCGTAAACCCGAAAACGGGACTGCTGTTCAACAACGATTATTAAATTAAAAAAATATCAAATCAGAAAAAAAGAGACTTTTCAACAGTTTCATACTGTAAATTCCTTATTATAATGCTATAGTGAAATAGTTAAAAATTTAAAAGTGTGTTTTGTGATAATTTGCGATACCGTAGGCTAACCGTAGGAGGTTTTCATAGTTTTCTTATCCATGTAACGCAAATGCGAGTTAGTTACCTCAAAATATCCTCCACGAAAGTAAATTTATTCCAATACTTGATCCAACAATTCCCTTTGTCTTCTGGATGGGGATCAAAATTACAAGGCTACGGACTTGAACATTAGTAGTCGTAAACCCGAAAACGGGACTGCTGTTCAACAACGATTATTAAATTAAAAAAATATCAAATCAGAAAAAAGAGACTTTTCAACAGTTTCATACTGTAAATTCCTTATTATAATGCTATAGTGAAATAGTTAAAAATTTAAAAGTGTGTTTTGTGATAATTTGCGATACCGTAGGCTAACCGTAGGAGGTTTTCATAGTTTTCTTATCCATGTAACGCAAATGCGAGTTAGTTACCTCAAAATATCCTCCACGAAGGTAAATTTATTCCAATACTTGATCCAACAATTCCCTTTGTCTTCTGGATGGGGATCAAAATTACAAGGCTACGGACTTGAACATTAGTAGTCGTAAACCCGAAAACGGGACTGCTGTTCAACAACGATTATTAAATTAAAAAAATATCAAATCAGAAAAAAGAGACTTTTCAACAGTTTCATACTGTAAATTCCTTATTATAATGCTATAGTGAAATAGTTAAAAATTTAAAAGTGTGTTTTGTGATAATTTGCGATACCGTAGGCTAACCGTAGGAGGTTTTCATAGTTTTCTTATCCATGTAACGCAAATGCGAGTTAGTTACCTCAAAATATCCTCCACGAAGGTAAATTTATTCCAATACTTGATCCAACAATTCCCTTTGTCTTCTGGATGGGGATCAAAATTACAAGGCTACGGACTTGAACATTAGTAGTCGTAAACCCGAAAACGGGACTGCTGTTCAACAACGATTATTAAATTAAAAAAATATCAAATCAGAAAAAAGAGACTTTTCAACAGTTTCATACTGTAAATTCCTTATTATAATGCTATAGTGAAATAGTTAAAAATTTAAAAGTGTGTTTTGTGATAATTTGCGATACCGTAGGCTAACCGTAGGAGGTTTTCATAGTTTTCTTATCCATGTAACGCAAATGCGAGTTAGTTACCTCAAAATATCCTCCACGAAGGTAAATTTATTCCAATACTTGATCCAACAATTCCCTTTGTCTTCTGGATGGGGATCAAAATTACAAGGCTACGGACTTGAACATTAGTAGTCGTAAACCCGAAAACGGGACTGCTGTTCAACAACGATTATTAAATTAAAAAAATATCAAATCAGAAAAAAGAGACTTTTCAACAGTTTCATACTGTAAATTCCTTATTATAATGCTATAGTGAAATAGTTAAAAATTTAAAAGTGTGTTTTGTGATAATTTGCGATACCGTAGGCTAACCGTAGGAGGTTTTCATAGTTTTCTTATCCATGTAACGCAAATGCGAGTTAGTTACCTCAAAATATCCTCCACGAAGGTAAATTTATTCCAATACTTGATCCAACAATTCCCTTTGTCTTCTGGATGGGGATCAAAATTACAAGGCTACGGACTTGAACATTAGTAGTCGTAAACCCGAAAACGGGACTGCTGTTCAACAACGATTATTAAATTAAAAAAATATCAAATCAGAAAAAAGAGACTTTTCAACAGTTTCATACTGTAAATTCCTTATTATAATGCTATAGTGAAATAGTTAAAAATTTAAAAGTGTGTTTTGTGATAATTTGCGATACCGTAGGCTAACCGTAGGAGGTTTTCATAGTTTTCTTATCCATGTAACGCAAATGCGAGTTAGTTACCTCAAAATATCCTCCACGAAGGTAAATTTATTCCAATACTTGATCCAACAATTCCCTTTGTCTTCTGGATGGGGATCAAAATTACAAGGCTACGGGCTTGAACATTAGTAGTCGTAAACCCGAAAACGGGACTGCTGTTCAACAACGATTATTAAATTAAAAAAATATCAAATCAGAAAAAAGAGACTTTTCAACAGTTTCATACTGTAAATTCCTTATTATAATGCTATAGTGAAATAGTTAAAAATTTAAAAGTGTGTTTTGTGATAATTTGCGATACCGTAGGCTAACCGTAGGAGGTTTTCATAGTTTTCTTATCCATGTAACGCAAATGCGAGTTAGTTACCTCAAAATATCCTCCACGAAGGTAAATTTATTCCAATACTTGATCCAACAATTCCCTTTGTCTTCTGGATGGGGATCAAAATTACAAGGCTACGGACTTGAACATTAGTAGTCGTAAACCCGAAAACGGGACTGCTGTTCAACAACGATTATTAAATTAAAAAAATATCAAATCAGAAAAAAGAGACTTTTCAACAGTTTCATACTGTAAATTCCTTATTATAATGCTATAGTGAAATAGTTAAAAATTTAAAAGTGTGTTTTGTGATAATTTGCGATACCGTAGGCTAACCGTAGGAGGTTTTCATAGTTTTCTTATCCATGTAACGCAAATGCGAGTTAGTTACCTCAAAATATCCTCCACGAAGGTAAATTTATTCCAATACTTGATCCAACAATTCCCTTTGTCTTCTGGATGGGGATCAAAATTACAAGGCTACGGACTTGAACATTAGTAGTCGTAAACCCGAAAACGGGACTGCTGTTCAACAACGATTATTAAATTAAAAAAATATCAAATCAGAAAAAAGAGACTTTTCAACAGTTTCATACTGTAAATTCCTTATTATAATGCTATAGTGAAATAGTTAAAAATTTAAAAGTGTGTTTTGTGATAATTTGCGATACCGTAGGCTAACCGTAGGAGGTTTTCATAGTTTTCTTATCCATGTAACGCAAATGCGAGTTAGTTACCTCAAAATATCCTCCACGAAGGTAAATTTATTCCAATACTTGATCCAACAATTCCCTTTGTCTTCTGGATGGGGATCAAAATTACAAGGCTACGGACTTGAACATTAGTAGTCGTAAACCCGAAAACGGGACTGCTGTTCAACAACGATTATTAAATTAAAAAAATATCAAATCAGAAAAAAGAGACTTTTCAACAGTTTCATACTGTAAATTCCTTATTATAATGCTATAGTGAAATAGTTAAAAATTTAAAAGTGTGTTTTGTGATAATTTGCGATACCGTAGGCTAACCGTAGGAGGTTTTCATAGTTTTCTTATCCATGTAACGCAAATGCGAGTTAGTTACCTCAAAATATCCTCCACGAAGGTAAATTTATTCCAATACTTGATCCAACAATTCCCTTTGTCTTCTGGATGGGGATCAAAATTACAAGGCTACGGACTTGAACATTAGTAGTCGTAAACCCGAAAACGGGACTGCTGTTCAACAACGATTATTAAATTAAAAAAATATCAAATCAGAAAAAAGAGACTTTTCAACAGTTTCATACTGTAAATTCCTTATTATAATGCTATAGTGAAATAGTTAAAAATTTAAAAGTGTGTTTTGTGATAATTTGCGATACCGTAGGCTAACCGTAGGAGGTTTTCATAGTTTTCTTATCCATGTAACGCAAATGCGAGTTAGTTACCTCAAAATATCCTCCACGAAGGTAAATTTATTCCAATACTTGATCCAACAATTCCCTTTGTCTTCTGGATGGGGATCAAAATTACAAGGCTACGGACTTGAACATTAGTAGTCGTAAACCCGAAAACGGGACTGCTGTTCAACAACGATTATTAAATTAAAAAAATATCAAATCAGAGAAAAGAGACTTTTCAACAGTTTCATACTGTAAATTCCTTATTATAATGCTATAGTGAAATAGTTAAAAATTTAAAAGTGTGTTTTGTGATAATTTGCGATACCGTAGGCTAACCGTAGGAGGTTTTCATAGTTTTCTTATCCATGTAACGCAAATGCGAGTTAGTTACCTCAAAATATCCTCCACGAAGGTAAATTTATTCCAATACTTGATCCAACAATTCCCTTTGTCTTCTGGATGGGGATCAAAATTACAAGGCTACGGACTTGAACATTAGTAGTCGTAAACCCGAAAACGGGACTGCTGTTCAACAACGATTATTAAATTAAAAAAATATCAAATCAGAAAAAAGAGACTTTTCAACAGTTTCATACTGTAAATTCCTTATTATAATGCTATAGTGAAATAGTTAAAAATTTAAAAGTGTGTTTTGTGATAATTTGCGATACCGTAGGCTAACCGTAGGAGGTTTTCATAGTTTTCTTATCCATGTAACGCAAATGCGAGTTAGTTACCTCAAAATATCCTCCACGAAGGTAAATTTATTCCAATACTTGATCCAACAATTCCCTTTGTCTTCTGGATGGGGATCAAAATTACAAGGCTACGGACTTGAACATTAGTAGTCGTAAACCCGAAAACGGGACTGCTGTTCAACAACGATTATTAAATTAAAAAAATATCAAATCAGAAAAAAGAGACTTTTCAACAGTTTCATACTGTAAATTCCTTATTATAATGCTATAGTGAAATAGTTAAAAATTTAAAAGTGTGTTTTGTGATAATTTGCGATACCGTAGGCTAACCGTAGGAGGTTTTCATAGTTTTCTTATCCATGTAACGCAAATGCGAGTTAGTTACCTCAAAATATCCTCCACGAAGGTAAATTTATTCCAATACTTGATCCAACAATTCCCTTTGTCTTCTGGATGGGGATCAAAATTACAAGGCTACGGACTTGAACATTAGTAGTCGTAAACCCGAAAACGGGACTGCTGTTCAACAACGATTATTAAATTAAAAAAATATCAAATCAGAAAAAAGAGACTTTTCAACAGTTTCATACTGTAAATTCCTTATTATAATGCTATAGTGAAATAGTTAAAAATTTAAAAGTGTGTTTTGTGATAATTTGCGATACCGTAGGCTAACCGTAGGAGGTTTTCATAGTTTTCTTATCCATGTAACGCAAATGCGAGTTAGTTACCTCAAAATATCCTCCACGAAGGTAAATTTATTCCAATACTTGATCCAACAATTCCCTTTGTCTTCTGGATGGGGATCAAAATTACAAGGCTACGGACTTGAACATTAGTAGTCGTAAACCCGAAAACGGGACTGCTGTTCAACAACGATTATTAAATTAAAAAAATATCAAATCAGAAAAAAGAGACTTTTCAACAGTTTCATACTGTAAATTCTTTATTATAATGCTATAGTGAAATAGTTAAAAATTTAAAAGTGTGTTTTGTGATAATTTGCGATACCGTAGGCTAACCGTAGGAGGTTTTCATAGTTTTCTTATCCATGTAACGCAAATGCGAGTTAGTTACCTCAAAATATCCTCCACGAAGGTAAATTTATTCCAATACTTGATCCAACAATTCCCTTTGTCTTCTGGATGGGGATCAAAATTACAAGGCTACGGACTTGAACATTAGTAGTCGTAAACCCGAAAACGGGACTGCTGTTCAACAACGATTATTAAATTAAAAAAATATCAAATCAGAAAAAAGAGACTTCTCAACAGTTTCATACTGTAAATTCCTTATTATAATGCTATAGTGAAATAGTTAAAAATTTAAAAGTGTGTTTTGTGATAATTTGCGATAACCATGCCCTATAAATCAGCAATTGTTTTAGCATCTTATTGGACGATATACAAAATTCCAGTAAACTAAAAATTTACAAACTAAAATAATAATCAGAAATAATTAGTAATAATGGAGAAAAATAAATCGTTTATTGATAATGAAAGCTGTAAGAATTGCATTCCTAAATTTCGAAACTAGTTACGAAAATTTAAGCCAAAATTAATTATTTATAGAAATTTTTCTAATCAAATCACTGAGTTCTTCAATATAAAAAGTGCTCTGAGGACGGTAAATTCCATTATTGAGAGGTCAATAAAAGTATGAATAACTGAGAATTTGTATTCTATGGATTAAAAATGTCTTAGCAGACATACTTTATAACTTGTTCTTTTCTTTTAAATTTTAGAGTAAAATACAGAAATATATTTCTATTTCTTTTGTTCAAAAGTTCAATAAATTACAATCTAAATTATTTTTTTCATTGTTAGAGAGTCTTAATAAATAAATCTTAATATATTTTTTGTTAAATGCGAATATTGATTTAATTCATCTAATTTAACAGTTTTCTAGGAGATTAACGTAAAGCTGTTTTTTAATGAAACATATATCAAATCTATTAGACGGAGTATAAAATATTTTTAATTTTAACGTTTTTACAAAAAAAAGAAAATTTACATTTTAAAACTTTCATTTTCTCTGGGTTATTTCGAATATATTTTTGAAAGTATTAAATATGTTTTAATTTTTTTTTACCCTCTTTCTTCATTTTTTACGAAGTATCTAAAAATATACATCAAGCGAAGTCATTAAAAAACACTTTGCATAAATATAATTATATGAAATAAATTATTCCCAAAATTCTTTGTTTACTCAGTTTAAAATGATTTCATTCACTACGTAAAAAATCAAACTCTTAGTTACTAAGTAACATAGGCACATCTTTATCGAGCGTACTTTCTCGCTTTACTTCTTGAATTGTAAGTATTTGTGCAAAGAAATCGGGTGATAAACCACATAAACCTTATCGGTTTTGCTGAAAAATCGATGCCAGCTTCCTGACCAAAAGGAAACCACGTTCGTACTGATAATCAAGAATGCATCATTATAAACGATGTTTTGGGGATGGGGAGGATGAAGGAAGAGGACAATTTTTCTCATCTCCGAACGTCCCCATCTGTATTCCAGAAGTCATCGGACGAAAACGCGACAGAGATGCAGAGTAGCTAGAGGTAAAATGTATTTATCAAACTAAACTATTTCAGGACGTTGTTTACTTCGAAACTGATGTAACTTTTCTAGTGTCAAATATTTTGAAGTAAATCAAAGACATTCTTAATTTTAACATAGACTACTTTTGCCATAGATTGCATGCTAAAATGAGTTTTTACACATAAAATACGCTTGATAAGGGATGGGATTTATGTTTAAATGCATAAAATATGCTTTGAATTTAAGTGTTTTGAAAATATGCTCAGAAATATATAGAGCATTGTTTGAAATTTCTCGGAAAAAATGGCTAATTAATAAAATATCAATTTATGTAATTGTTATTTTAACATATTCAAACAAAACAGTCAAATAACCATAAAGAAAATGGTATTCAAATGATTCAATGTAAGAAAATTTTTATTGACTGCACTCATCTAATATGGTTAAACAACCATAGTTTTATCACACCAATTAGGCCCCATAATGGCACCACTTTGTTTCTTGCAGCTGGATACATATTATAGCTGCGAGGGCTGATCTGTCTATCTCATGATAGACAGAATGGGAGTTCGAGTCCCAGCCTTGTCACCACAATATTTCCTCCCCTCCTTTCAACATATGAAGAGTTTACAGCGCCCTCCACTTCCCAGTGTGTGACCCTGGACTATTAGAATGCGATACTCTCATTCATGTATAGATGGCGGCACCATAAAGCTATTTTACACAATGAAGCTACTTAGTTTCTTGCAGTTGGATACATATTATAGCCGTGAGGGCTGATCTATCAATCTCATGATCGACTGAATGGGAGTTCGAGTCCCAGCCTTGACACCACAATATTTCCTCCCCTCCTTTCAACATATGAAGAGTTTACAGTGCCCTCCACTTCCCAGTGTGTGACCCTGGACTATTAGAATGCGATACTCTCATTCATGTATAGATGGCGGCACCATAAAGCTATTTAACACACTGAAGCTACTTAGTTTCTTGCAGCTGGATACATATTATAGCCGTGAGGGTTGATCTATCAATCTCATGATAGACAGAATGGGAGTTCGAGTCCCAGCCTTGTCACCACAATATTTCCTCCCCTCCTTTCAACATATGAAGAGTTTACAGTGCCCTCCACTTCCCAGTGTGTGACCCTGGACTATTAGAATGCGATACTCTCATTCATGTATAGATGGCAGCACCATAAAGCTATTTAACACAATGAAGCTACTTAGTTTCTTGCAGTTGGATACATATTATAGCCGTGAGGGCTGATCTATCAATCTCATGATCGACTGAATGAGGATTCGAATCCCAGCATTGACACCACAATATTTCCTCCACTCCCTTCAACACATGAAGAGTTTACAGTGCCCACCACTTCACAGTTTGTGACCCTGGACTATTAGAGCACGATACTTTCATTCATGTATAGATGGCAGCACCATAAAACTGTTTAACACAACAAAAATTTAGTATTTTCCATCGCTTGCTATAGAGAAAACAACCAGTTAAACTAATTAAGCCACATTCCACTGTTCATTTGAAAAACACAATTCAACCACACCCTAACTTAATGCTCGTTACCTAGCTAAAATCTTAAACCCAACTTCCAGTTAAACTACTTTTCTACTGTTTTGAAACCATGTTAGTTGTAAATGGTTATAAAGCAGTATACTTTTGCATCCATGGTCATTCTGTCCTGCAGTCATTGAAGCACACAAGCAACCAAAGTTTAAGTTAGGCACGAATCAAAAGGCAGTAAAAGTAGGCAGTAAAAGTATTAAAATTATTTCCATCTCTGTCGTGAGATATAAGATAGAAAACTCATATCTATGGTCATTTAGGTGCTGCATTTCTTCCTCACGCACTGCTCGAGCCTTAACTTGAATATCGTATAATATCTATGCTATGGCTCGAAAAAAGTAAAACTCCGTCTCCTATAATTGATGTGACAATATGCAAGACCTTAGCACATGTTTTTATAAAATTTCTACAAGAAATTTAGGAAGAACCAAAAATAATTCTCAATTCAAAATATTTCTCATCTATAAAAATACAAAATTATTTGAAATAAATACTAACGTATAACTAACTATTCAACACTTCTCAAATTATTATTAGGAGACCGGAAAATAATCTCGTTTCGGTGGATTTGATATTTGTTATCAAAATATTATTTTTAAGCAATAATGTATTTACCCAATATGTATTCACCCCTTCAATGCCAGATTGTAAATGAATCAAAATGGATCAGAAAAAAATTAGGTGGTTTTTATGACTGACAAATATTTAATGAGCTGAGACGACATTATTTTTCAGTCCCACTAATATTTAAGACAACCTAACAAAAGGAAACAAGAGAAATACCCTTTCAAAATAATATATATATATATATATATATATATATATATATATATATATATATATATATATATATATATATATATATATATATATATATATATATATATATATATATATATATATATATATATATATATATATATATATATATATATATATATATATATATATATATATATATATATATATAATATATGCACTGGTGTGCAAAATTTAAGCAACAAGTGGTTTTTCGGCCACAGCTCCCCAACAAAGTATAAGATAGCCATGAAATTGTAGTATAATATGCACGTAATTCAGTAGAAAGATTATTTGTCTGCAAATTTTAATAATAAAACGTCGTAGGTGATGTGAGTGTACGTAAACCTTGTGGGTAGGAGCGTGAAGGTCAAAGTTGTGATAAAAGGATGAAGAGCACCATAGTTAAAGACATTCGCTGCAAGTGCAAGTGATTAGTTTTGTGAAGCATGGCTTCAAGAAAACATTTAGACGACTTTACTCGAGGAAGAATGATTGGGAAGCTTGAGGAGGAGCGTAGTGTGACCAGTGTCGCCGAAGAGTTCGGGATCAACAAAAGTGCAGTTTCTCGTGCTTGGAATGCCCTTAAAATTACTGGTACAGCTGTTCGAAAGGTTGGTGGTGGCCGTCCAAGGAAAACAACACCAAGATATGACCGTTGCATTGACCTCCAGGTGAAAAGAAACCGATTTCAGTCAGCGAGCGCCATATCTCAGCAACTGTGCACATCCACAGGACGACAAGTATCAAGATTTATAGTGGCCAGACTCCTCCACAAAGGTGGCTTATTTGCTAGACGTCCTGAACGCTGCATACCTTTAAAAGTTATCCATCGGCGGCACCGTTTAGAGTGGTGTAGAGAACACGAAACCTGGACACCTCATCAATAGAGTCGCTTCCTCTTCACAGATGAGATTCGTTTTAGAGCTACAAGCGATTCTCAACGTCAGTTGATCTGGAGAGAGGTTGGAGCTCGATTTCATCCCAATAACAACGTGGAAAGAGGTCGTTACGGTGGTCCTGGAGTTGTCGTCTGGGGTGGCATTATGTTGAACGGGCGGACTGAGCTTCAGATCTTCGACCGAGGTTCTGTAACTGGAGACCGCTACTGCAATGAGGTAATCCTACCCCATGTGTGTCTGTTCCGAGAGGCCATTGGACCAGACTTCATATTTATGGATGACAATGCCCGGCTACACCGTACTGCTAATGTTCAAGAGCTATTGGAAAGTGAAGATATCACACGAATGGATTGGCCAGCTTACTCTCCAGATCTAAATCCCATAGAGCATGAGTGGGATGCATTAGGGAGACGTCTTGCGACACGACAGTATCCTCCTGGTAACACCCATCAGCTGAAAGATGCGTTAAAGGAAGAATGGAGACGTTTACCCCAAGAACTCCTGGATAATCTGGTACTTAGCATGGAGAGACGATGCCAAGCAACAATTACAGTAAGGGGAGGGCATATCCCATACTAGGGAACATCTGCCAGTTGTACTTACTCCTCCTCAGGCAATCATGTGTAACGCCACTATATGTCAAAAAAAGCCTTTTTTTGTTCCATACCCTACTTTAAGCTTCATATTCATTTCTGCGCCATTATTCTTTTACCTTCGTTTAAGTACAAAATAATGTGCATCATATTCACATTTCATGTCAATCGAATAATTTCTTGTAGAGTTATGACAAAAAACGCACTTGTTGCTTAAGTTTTGCACACAAGTGTATATATACTGTATATAATTTTTATACTACAGTAATTTAAAGTCTTCATCCAAATATAATTGTTTATTTATTACAATTTCACAACTTCATTGTGAATTATGAAAAAAGATCAAACAATAGATCAAAAGGGTCCAGGGAGATCAAAAAATTGGTGCCCAAAGTTGTCCCTATCGATTTTATTGATGAAAATTTTTAAGAAAGGAAATAAAGTATTTTTTATCTAATTCTTAGTATAATTTTTTTTTAAAAATCAAACATGATATTTTTATTATTTTTGAAAATAAAAATATATAAATTAAATATAATTACTTTCTAATTCTGCTTAGAATTTCTACATTCTCTAATAATAATAAAAACAATACTTTTAAAGCAGTGGTCTCAATAATAATAGTTGCTTTATGTAAAGATATTAGTTAATTGCCGGTCAGTGATAGCAAGCAATTACAATATAATGTGCGCTGTTATATGCAATTATGAAATATATTTATTTATTAATTTAGCAATTTTTTTTGAGATAAGTAGGCCTCGTGAATACCTGAAGATAATCTTAATTTGAAAGGGCCTAAAAATAATTCTAAGTAACTTAACGTTGAAGATTTGGTCAAACGTTATTACTCAGTAGTGATCTGTTATAAGATAATATATATATAATATATATATGTTATAGATCTGTTATAAGATAATATTTATAAAAAAAAACATTAAAAGATTACGATTTTATAGTTGAAGATCTTTGCTATCTAAAATAATTAAACTAATTGGAATATACTGTATTTTTGTACATATATAATGTAAATGGTTCTAATAATCTTACAAAATATTTCAATAAGTATGATATTTCAATAATATTATTAAAATAAAAATTTTCTTTAAACTGGTTCATAAGAAAGTGAATTTTATTTATTTATTTATTGTTTCGATTCATAAAAAATAATAAATTTTGGTTAGTATGTTCATTGAAATACTAATAGTTAGATTTAATTAAACCTACATTAAATTTATACCACTTAAACACAGCCATTTTGAAAATTAAGTTTCTAAATTTATATTCTTAATCAATGACCTCTAAAATCCATGCATTGGTTTAATAATTGAAGTGTCTGTATTAGGCAGCCTTTTGCAAATTTTGATCCACCAGCGTCGTTTTAATAGTATTGTTTTGATGAAAATTAAAATTTAAAAATTCTGAATAAAAGATGAAACTGATTTTATTTTCTTTACGTATTTTTTTTAATTTATAATAATTTTTATTACTGTTATAACACTGTTATCACACTTATAATATCACTGTTACGTTGAATAGTTTCTTATCACTGTTACATTAAAAATTGGAGAAAATACTACTTTTTTTTCATTTTTATCTATAAAATACCTAAGGCAATTTTGGTTTTTCATGGAGCATTCTTTAGTTTCCTTATAACCAGAGGGAGCAAAGGTATCTCCTTTTCAAAAATCAGAAAAAGGTTGTATATTTTAGTTTCGCATACAGAATTTTTCACTAGTGTAGCATGCAAATTATTTACAGACATAGATCTTTTTTAGACTTTTAAGAAGATGAAAAATCACCTTTTAAACACCTTTTAACACCTTTTAGAATGTATAAGAAATACAAGTTCCAGATGCAGAATACGTTTGACTACTTTGCATGGATAATACATTAATACTAACTAGAATATTATATTAATGAAATATTTTACATTATTCTTAATACTTTTAATACTTTTGATTAATTTTAGAAATTAATGTTTGATTTCTGATTTCCATGCTTTAGATGCCTGATTAGTTCTGATTAGTGATTTGATTTTTTGAGTTTTGGGCAGCTTTTTCCTAGTTCCGGCCACTGTTCAGCTGGAAAAATCTTCAGTGAACACAAGTAAATTGATAAAAAATTGTGTAACATCATTCTGGATGAATGTTATACTTTTTTTTTATTTACTGAAATGGAAAACAATTTTGACAAATCACTTGAATGTTACGAAAATAGTAACAGACATCATGAAAAATGAAAAAAAAAAAAATGGAACTAGATCATATTATTTGCTCATCTATACATCTATACATAATAATAAAAGCGGCTGTGTGTGTGTGTGTGTGTGTGTGTGTCTGTAATCACAATATATCGCCCCAGAAGCCTCGCCCAGGCACGAAACTCGGCACATAATTGTGTTTTGACATAATGAAGAAGTATTTTTTTTCTTTTTTAAAAATTTGGATTAGTTATTTAGTTATCAGTCATTTTGTAAGTCTATGCTTTTCGTCTGCTTTTTCGTCTTCAAAGAGCCATATTCAAAAAACTATTAAAAAATGCATATACTTTTCCCCACTCTTATAAATGTATGCTAATGCGAACCTTACAATTGAAATATTAATTTTCGACAACTTAAACCAATGATATACGAAGGAATTAATAATTTAATTGTAAAGTTCGCATTAGTTTACATTTATTAATGTGGAGAAAAGTTTAACTTTTGTATTAAAAATGTGGCAACATATTCGATACGTAAATAGAACGCTTCGCTTTGATATATTTGTCGCTGTTCATAATTGTTATAATAAGTTTTTCTTCTTCTTTCCACGCTCTATTTTTTTTTTCTTAAGCGAAGACGATAATTTTTGTAGCGATACTGTAGTACTTTGTACAACTAAAAATTCTTTTCACAACACTTTAAAAATATTTACTCTATTTTCTTTATATATACAGAGAACAGTCGGCAAAGAATTCGATTAGGTTGAAAAACATTTTGCTAAAAAGGAACGAATTCCAAAAGAAAAAATAAGCAACTTAAAGAATAAAAATGCTGATGCCAGCCAATTTTTTGAAAGTTAACTTAGAAATAACAAACCAAACGATGTTAAATAACAAACCAAACGATGTTAACAAAATGACGTAGAAAGCGCAACTAGATCAAAATTATACAAGCACAACTAGATCAAATTATAATACCTGAGTGCTTGACGTAACAGATATAGAAATAGAATTTGATACCATAAAAAATTATATAGAAATAGAAATTGATACCATAAAACATTTATTCGTTTTCGTGTTCTTTTCATGTATTTAGCATTTTAGTTTTTTTCTTCTTAAGCGTTGTAGCTATATAATTTCAAACATCCTCAAGAGCTATAACACATCTGCAGCAGAACTGGATATGAAGACAAAATTGCAGGACAGGAACACTTTAATTGTCCACTAATCTTCAGATTTCCTGCTACGTTTTAAAAAACTTTATTTGTGAAAACCTTCAGCGTGGCGGACAGCTGGCCGCCTTAGGTGGCTAGTATTTAATAAAAGAATATTATTTTCCCTGCACCTCAAATACACATTCTTAAGTCGAAATGGGCAGTACGAAATCATGTGATGAACACCTTTGCAGACACACGAGAAACGCTCAAGAAAAAAAAAGCTAAAAAATTATGTAATACGTAAAAAAAGCTAAAAAGTTTTTAAAAAAAATTAAGGCAAAAAGCTAAATTATTATATACAGTTTTAATAACAAACAATTTTGTAAAAGACTCAATTTTTTTATAAAAAAAAGTTTTTTTCTAATTTTCAATCATAATTTCTTGAAACAGAATTAAAGATTATTCATCTCAGCATCTTTAATTTGAGATAACTAGTTGGTATTCTCAAACAACTTTTATTAAAAAAAAGTACAAACATAGAGTATGCATACTGTAACGCATGCAACTAACCAACTTTTCTCACTCTATGCCACATATAAATATTTCTGATAAAAAAATGCGTATGCTAGGGTAAACTAACCAGTGAAGGAACACTTAAGCTTCGCTTACCTTTTAAAAAATCTTATTAATTTCAAAATTCATAATTTTAGTTAAATGACAGTTTCAACATATTTGCTACTAATTGAAAATTATGTAAAAAATTTTTTTAGAGAAATTACACAATATTGTTTTAAAGTTTTGGAGGTTCATATAACAAGTAGTCAGAAGACCAAGTGAAGGAACAGCTCTTACCAGTGAAGGAACACAAAATTTCCCAAGGAACATTTAATTTTGGTTATTTTTTAATGCTCTTTGTGAATTTATATACCATACAAATATCTAAAAACAAGCCGATTCTTGAAATTATAACATACAAATACTTGGAAAATGTTAACTTTTTTTGTAATCATGAATTGAAAAGTGAAGTGTCAACATATTAACACATACTGTTCATTCACTGGGAAATCTAAGCCCAGTAAAGGAACATGCCTGTTCCCTCACTGGTTAGAAGTTGTTTTTTGTATTTTTAACATACTTTTGATGCAAGATATCACTAAAAGTACAAGAAAATTAAAGTTTTTCTTTCATTTTCATTAACTTAGAAAAAACCCAGTAAAGGAACACTTGTTCCTTCACTGGTTTTTCATCATTTGATGATCCAGTGAATAAACACCCCCTTATCTCAGTACCTTATTATGCTATGATGCTTAAAAAAAGTAAATCGTAACTTCAATAACTATATTTTGAATTCTTACTTTCACAGAGAGAAAAATAAAACTATTACATGGAATTGATTCCACCTCAAACATATAAATACAAACACTCACCTTATAATTTTTTCAAGGAAACAAGGTGTTGCAGAGATAATAACAAATTCAAAAAATTTTCCAGAGAAGTCTATGTGACCAAGTAATCCAAAACATTGCTAGATGACTTCCTACTGTTTGGCAGTAAGCTATTGCTACCAATCAATCTAAAGAAAAACTTTCAAATTCTTATTTTTGATCAATATAGGTGAAGTGCTCCTTCACTGGGTAGTGTTCCTTCACTGGTTGGTTACCCTATTATATCCAACATATAATCATACATACACTGCTTTATCAAACTAGGATATATGCAAAAGGCTATTTGCGCACTTTAAGAAAATAATTTATCCTCAAAACAACAGTTTTTTTACTTTAATTTTGATTTTTTGAGCTAAAGGGTTCTTTAATCATTCAAATAAAATTAAAATGATTTTATTTACGTAGTTTCATAGGAAAAAAATTAAGGTCGAGGTGCTGTCCTTGAATTTACTCGTTTACCCAATATAATTTTACGGTTCATTGGTTTATGTATACACATATAAAATCGTATGTATATATATTTATATATTTTCCTATTTAGAAGTATTTAAATAACCTTAGTTCAGTTGTTTGTATTTATGACTTCAACTTTTTTTGTCAGGTAGTGAGGAAAAAATATTTAACTTGAGTCGCACTTATTCAAAAATAAATGAATTTGCATATTTTTAATTTGAAAATAAAAAGAATTGACGTAATAGTTTTTATATCTATAGTGAAGTGATAATAATAAATTGCCTTATTCTTACAGATCATTTATAAAATTGGTCATAGTGCGAAGTTTATGAAAGAACATCATAATTTGGAATCATATACTTAACAATTGAAATGAAGTTAGATTAAAATATTAGTTTATTTTAAGAAATTTCTCCGGTACATTAAATTTGATTTATTTATAATTTTGTACGATACGATATGTTTTCGATAATATCGTATAACTTGGATTACTATATGTCTCAAATATCTTCGCAGTAATATTTTAAAATTTTAATTTTACCTTTTCAATGGGTATTTTTAATACTTTCTTTTTGAATTGGTGACTCAAATCGTTACTCACATTGGTTTTCAATGTTCATTTCCTTCCTCAGCCTTATGTCCTTTAGTTTCAATGGAAATTTAACACCAACCATGTATCACCCAAGTCAAATGTTAAAGTTTAAGCAATTGCTCGATAGATGGCGTTGATTACACATCTATTCCTGCTATTGGTCATCGCTCACGAACTCTGCGGTATTCCTTTTTGGGGTTCCATCTGATCTCTTCACCGCTATTGCCGGCGAATTGAACGGAGTTATCCTTTTATTTATTTTTCCTGTATGTATCATGTTTGAAAGTAAAGTGGAAAAAAATCGACTTACCATTCATAAGTCAGATTTTTAAAAGCATTGACAATCGTCTGATTATCTAGGACAGGCTTTAAAAAGGAATAGTTTATTTGACAAACTCCTCCAGGCCGAAAAAGGTATGATTTCACTTTAAATTTTTTAAATGCAAAATTTATTTTTATATTATTTCAAATGATAAGATAAGGTATATATTAATGTGTATGTTATAGTACCATGATATTTCTATGAAAATAAAATTATGTCATAGCAATAAGTTAACATATTTTGCTCATATTGTATTTTTGTTATATGTGAGAAAAAAGAATACTTAATACATTTGTTTACCAATGAAATATTGTCAACTGCAAATTCTTAAAGATTAAGAACCAGGTTCCTCACCAAAATGATGCATAGATTTTGTTTTAATAATTATATCAAATAAAAGAAGAAAAAATTTAATGTGATTAGAATGAATTTCTCTCAAGAATTTAGTAAAATATTTTTCACGGCATTGAATGCTATTCTACAAAAATGCTTACTTCGGAATTTAGAAACAAAATTTTCGATAATTTCATTGAATTTATTTAAATAAGAGAAAAAACACTATGACTAAATAGCTTGAAAATCCATAAGAATGTGGATAAAAAAATATATTTTGCAATAAGTAAGAAACAGGTAAGAAAGTTAGAAATAAATTGTGTTTTCTGTATGTTTGCACATGTTTATGAAACTGAATAATTGAATTTTTATCACATACGCTAGATATGTTATTAAACGTTTTTTAAATATGTTTTCTTGAAATAATGTTCATTATATTATCTGTCATTATTGCATAGATGCGAGGCAAAAGCAATGATTCTTATTAATTTTGAGCTTTTGTGAGTTCTAGTGAGTGTAATTATTTAAATTAAATTCATTTGTATTGCATTTGTTTATAAATGATCAAAACGCTTATTTATTTCATATAATTATTTCATTATTACTTAAAACTATTTGTATTGATCTTTAAAACAAAAATATGTAATATTTTCACAAACATTAAAGGTAAATGGTTGTAACAGATGTGTGCAATATAATTAGACTCATTTCAAATCACTTACTTGCAATAAAAGACAGTGGTAACTTCATATTTTTATTAAAAGCTGTTATGGTTCTTTGAGTATTGTTGCTTATAATATTTAAATAATTTTAAGAACCGAAAAAACTGAGCTGTGTATATAAGAGCGACTAACATTTTTCACGCAAGTGCTGTACAAATGTGAAAGTGTTTTTTTTTTCAACTTAAGTTTTGCTAAATAACGTTACTTTTTCTTGACAGAATTTCTCATATTCTATTACTTATTTTTGAGTACCTATATCTCTCTATCTCATATTTACCTCTAAATGTCATTCATAAGAAGGATACAAAAAAAATTCATAAAATATTTTTTTCATTTTAAACATAAATTGATTCAATGATAATGTATATTGAACGTGTTTTATACTATGGTGCATGATACTATAATTAATAATTAAATGGTCTAATGTACGTAGTTAGCCATACAAAGAATGTTCATTTATTAGGTATTTTTAACTACAGGCCCAATAATATAGCAAAGGCATGTATTTTATTCTCTAAACGACTAATTTATTACTTACGTATATTATTATTACGACATATTTATTACGAACGCGCGGTGATTGAAATAGTTTTTTTAAAGAAAAATAAGCATAACTAGGGAAATTAAAAAAATGACAATGCCGATTACTAAATTCTTCCTTATATTATTAAGTGAGCCGGGGTGGCTCAGGGGTAAAGCGCTCCCCTCCCAATGAGGTCAGCCGGGTTCGAATCTCCGCTGTGACTGTTTGATTCGAATTCCTCACCTGACTCGCGTTAACCATTCTGACTTAAAATATTCTCAGCGATGGACGGATTAGGGTTTAGAGTGCCCTTGCAGCCAGGCTGACCGTGGAAGGTTATTGTGGTTTTCCCTCCGTGTAAAGCAAAGGCGAATTAGTTTCATCAAAAAGTCTTCCATCAGAGTACATTTCTCCCAATACTTGCCCCGGGATTCCCTTGTCTTCTGAATTGGGTTCAAAATTACAAGGCTACAGAGTTGACCATGTTTTGTCGTGAACTGAAAATTCGGTCGGCTTTTCAACAACTGTTATAAGAAATCAAATATAATTTAAGTCAATAATATTTTGTAGAAGTAAAACATTTCTACTGCAGTTCGCTGTGGGCCAGGGGTGTCATGATGGTAAAGTTTCAGGATTTCGTGAACAGCTAGCTACATGATTCGCTAATAATATTTAGATCTTTCAAAATATAATCGATCGTCTTCAGCAAGCTTGTTTGGCGAATCCAAGCAAATTTAAGGCATAGGGCAAAAAAATCCCACTGTTAGCTATTTTTGCGTACTAGTCTTCAAATAATTTAAAAATTCCTGTTACAGGAATTAGTTCTTCGTGTATGATAATGAAACATTTTTAAGCCGTAATCTCATAACATGGAACTACTAACGTACTGTAATGTTAAGTATTAAGTTAAATTAAGTTTAAAACTAGTTAAGATCATCAATTAAAATGTGCAAAAATGACACTCATTAGAGTTTGTTTATGTCACAAGCAGTTCTAGTTGTTTTTAATTAAATTATAATATCTTAATCATAAGCAGTTTCCGTTTCTTAACTTTTCTTTTGAAACTGTAGCTATCAGTTCAGGCATCTTATTCAACATCAGATGCAATTGAACGAATTTAAACGAGTTGAGAAACTTTTATGCTTTTTGGAGAAAAATAAGCAGATAGTAAGAAATTATGGAATTTTGCTTGGATAGAGATGGCAAAACGTTTTACATATATATATATATATATATATATATATATATATATATATATATATATATATATATATATATATATATATATATATATATATATATATATATATATATATATATATATATATATATATATATAACATAATTCCGTTAACAGTTAAAGGGTGAGAGAGGGAAATCCTTATCAATAATCATTAGAGGAAAATTAAACATTACTTTCTACATTTCTGGTAATTCGACTGCATTATAGTGATTTGCATAAATGCATCTTTGTTTAAACCTTGTTCACCTCATCGGGGACGAGCACTTTATCCCCTGAGGCGCCACCGCTCTCATAGGTTGATTTTATGATTTCATAACCATCGTTGAACAGTCTACCCAATTTTGGGGTTACGACCACTATGCTCAAATCCGTAGACTCGTGATTTTGAATCCAATACGGAAGACAAGGGATCTTCTGGATCAAGTATTGGGGAAAATTGCTTTCATGGAAGACTTTATGATGGAACGTACCTGGCTTTGCGTTACATCGAGAGGAAGACAACGAGGATCTCGCACGGTTGGTCTGATGGCAAGGGGACGCTGATCCATTGAGGAAATTTTAAGTCAGCACTGGTCGGTATGAGCCTGGTGCGGAATTCTTATCGATCAGACATCGCTGGTATTCAACCCTAATTCACTTAATTGGAAGGTGAACTCTTTATCTCCTGAGCCACCACGTTTCCCTCATACGCTGATTAAAAAGTCCTTCTTTTTCACATTCAGTACATTCCTTCTGCAATACACCGGGAAAATTGGAAAAGTCGGTAGTATTTTCCGATCAGCCTTATACTTTTTAGGTTAAAAGTCTAATAAGCCTATAGAGTTTCTGCTGCATTAAAAATCATTCGAAACCCAATTTGCCTAATCTACTTTTGCTGTTTTCTATAAGCTTAAATGCAGTCGTGTTGTAAAGGCTTATTGCAAATTATCGTATTAAAAGTTTATTGTAATGAGTGAAATAATTAATAGTATAAAACAATTCAAAAAGCTTGGGCAAGGCATTTATTCTCTCTGTACTAGCTGTCTTTACTGTACGAGCAATGTTCGCTCACCTAATATGGTGCCCCTGAAAGAGTGGCCACCAAATCTGCCCCGTAAATGTCTGATTTGACGAAATGCTAACACAGGTGAGCATTGGAATTGAAAAAAAGTCCACAAAAAAGTTGTGATCGCCTTATTATGATCACTGATTTCCCATTGGTCAAATGCTTTTTTTTCTGGGTTGACTCCGTTAAACAACGCAACAATTCAATCATGGGTTGCCAAAACTGTCTCAATTGATGTTGGTCGTCGGATTGAATTATATATCCTGCCTATGTACGCGTTTTAAGAAGTCTCAAAATACTTTTCCTTCTTCAGTATTCATATTTATATTTAAATCACCGTCAAGCCTGAAATTATACGCTAATAATAAAAAGAATATAAAATATACTTTAAATTATTATTATGTAAATACATTAAAAATGCCTGATAGTGGAAATAAGAAGAAAAACAGTAGCGGTCGCCATAGCAACACATGCAATGACGACGCATGCGCACTGTGTACTATTACTCTTGAACACAGTTGAAAAGTTTGTGGACACCATCAAATCCAAACCAAGACCCCTTTTGCCGATGGGTAAGACACAATTCACGTAAAAGTGAAAAAAAAAAGAAAAAAGCTTACTCTAAATTAGTTTTGCTAGTAAAATAAAGATTAAATAACACTTATTAGTAATAATTGCATTAATCGCATAAGCAAACTAATATTGAAAAACTTGCTTAGAAAACAATACTACACATTAAAAATGGTTTTAACAGTAGTGAACACTTGAATTGCTGTCAGATCAATGTAGTTTATTTTTTATGTATTAGTTTCAAACCCTAGCAAAAAAGAAGAAAAAAAAATATCTTAAATAAATTTGTATGCTTTATTCCAATTCATGTACTTATTTGTGAATTCATTTAATATGATACCATCACTTAGTACTCCATTTATGATATACTAATTAGTTTCAGATGAATATTAATTAATTAAATAAACTCTTTACTTAATTGAAAAGAAGTTATGAAAGGACAATCTTTAAAAAAAAGCTGTAATTAATCAAATTGTTTCCGTTTAAATTCTTTAAACCAACAAAATCAGAGAGCAAATTTCTATCTGTTTCTTCAATAATAAGGAAGTTTTATTTAGTGTCAAAAATTTTATTTGTCTTAAAATTGCTGAGTTTGAGCTAATTTTGAACACAAATAGTCATAGTAAGGGAAAATATTAAAGGGTTAAAATTAATAATAATCTTTTTCAGCTGTTTTACAGATGGTAATAAAATTGGAGAATGGCGGGAAAATGTTTTTTTTTATATTTTACAGTCTTAAATGTTTTCTCTGACAAAAATTTAAAAAAAAAACGCTTTTAATATGATAATTAAAAGATTAAAATTTAAAAAATTCTAATCTTCAGATACCTTATACATGAATAAATCAGAAAAATTATTTAATTCCTCTAGAATTCGGTAGTAATTGGTTAGAGGAATTAATTGGAATAATTAAATTAAAGAGAAGTAATAACACCAAAATAATTTAGTACTGAACAATGCTGAGAGTTTCTTGTACAGCCGCGGATTTTTAGGTTTTAAAAATAGAGCGTTAAAATAATGACAATATTAAAGGATTCGCATTGTCTTTAAGCGTCTTAAAGAAGGTTTTCTTAAACTTTTTAGCCGACTCTTTTAGTTCTTTCTGCCAACAATAAATCATTTGGAGTAAGTGTTTTTAAAGGGGGAGGGTAAAAAACGAGAGGCACGGAAATTGACTTTTTAGAAAATAAAGGAGTTCTTTAATTAATTATCAGTTTCTTTTCGAAACTTAAAATAACATGTGTAATAACATGCGCTACATGTCTCTACATGTATTTTGATCTTTCGTAATTCCTTTTTTTCATGTATTGATAATCATATTTCAAAATCTATCAATCTATATAAAGAAAGCCTAATGTTTATATGCATGCAACTTATACAAATCCTCAATTCGAACCAATTCGTGCCAAATTTCGTGAAGTACATACACTCAAAGGCATGGCGGACCAAACTGTTTTCTTCCAATATTCCCTCGCTACATGCCAAAGAAAAAGTTTTCCATAAGATTTAATAAATATTTTGTAATATGAGTGATTTGGTAGCTTACAGCTCTATTTAACCATTATGGTTTTTGTGAACTGCTTTTTAAAAAAAAACCCACACAAGTTCTTTATTTTGTGTATGTATATATTTCGTTTCTCGGTTGCTCCTCGTTATTAAATTAATCATAACTGTGATTGTATAGCTCGCAGCCAACTCCTTATATTCAAAATTTACCACATTCAGGTAATTTATTCTATACTGATCCATTTCGGGGGCCATAAAAACATTTTACCACAGTATCGATGATTGTTTATTAAGTATCTAGATAGGTAGGGAGGTACTTTATTTATGTCGCACTAGAGCTGCACAATGGGCTAATGGTGACGGTCTGGGAAACATCCCTCAGGATGATCCGAAAACATGCTATCGCAATTTTGATCTTGTTAGTTATCTGGTATGATTTTCTGAGAAGAATAAATGCATTTTATTTATAAATTATGCTTTTTAGTTTAAAGCTTTTGTTTTTGTTTCCATTACCGTTAGTTTTAATATATTTAGTTTTATATAGAGGCACCTTTCAAAACCATAACTCTTAACAAATAAAGCGTGGTTTTATATTTCCTTAGAAGTACTAATTCAGTGATTTCACTAACTAATCTCGCTTACCATTGACCTTACCTGAATTAACGAATGAAAACTATTAAAACTTAAAGAACGTGCAATAAATTCACTATTTTATTAAATAGAGCTGTAAGCAAACGAACATCGAAAAGTATTATCTTTTGAACATTTACAAAAATATGTAGTTTCATTTACAATTTCATTTATATCAGTTATCAATGCTGAGCCAATGAAAACGTTCCATTTTTAAAGCTATCCCGTATAATCGCATCATAATGTCAGAACGATTCTTAAATTTGGAGAGTAAAATTGCCTCTTCCACCACAGTTCAAATTTTAGTCAGCTTACACAAACGATTCTGGTGTTATAAATGAAAAACATCCACAGACAGGCGCACAAACAAACTCTTCTTTTCTTATAGATATAAATCTTTAAAGGAATTTACATGTATTATATTTGAATTAATAAATATTACTTGAGACTAAAAAGAAATATTTTTTTTTCTTTGAGTCTAAGAAGTACACATGCGTTAGCTACGTGAAGAAAAGAAAGTGATTTTAGAAAAAATCCCATAAGTTAACGCTAACATAATGAGTGGAAAGAAATCGCAGAATGAACGGAACAGAATTTACTACGATTCTATTATAAAAATGGGGAAAAAATAGGTTTTTCAATAAATTTCCTACGAATTAGGAGATTTTAACTGATCCGTACACTGTTAAAAATTGGCATTAAGTTATGAAAAATGAAAAAAAAAATTTATAAATTACTACAAAAAAGGATGAATATTTCAATATCCGTATATATATATATATATATATATATATATATATATATATATATATATATATATATATATATATATATATATATATATATATATAAAAAGAGAATGGAATGATAACACAAAGCCAATCACGGAAGACTTCTGGTTAGTAACGCACAAAACAGCCAATCAAAATTGAGAACGCATGTGTGTGTAAAGGTAATAGTTTTTGATAATGCTGTCTGCAGAAATGTTACAACTAAACTTACCAGCTAAATCTTGATGCGATTGAATGTGTGAAATGTATTGAACAGAGTTTACTTTAAAATGCTTATCTTTTATAAAAAATTGATCGCCTTAAACATCTTAGGGGATATCAACAGCTACATAGGACTCAACATAATTTAGCAGTACAAAATTACCGGGAAAATAATCGCAGTACTATCAATACGCGACAGCGAAATGCGCGGCGAAGAAACGTTGAAGAGTCAAGACGTTTAAATGAAAAAGAATAATATGGAAAAGAAATTGATAAAAAAATGTTGTATATAAGGAGGTTTGGTAAATAATATTTAGTTTTATCATTGTTTTTTCTTACTTTTAATTAACAGTACATACTTGTTTGAGATATTTCTTAAATAGTGCATAAAAGTGCAAATCATTGGTACACGAAAAGATGTGAAAAGGAAAATCAATGAAAAATGTACATAGCTAGGTTTTGTGAATATTCAGAGATCTATCGTAAATAGTTTTTAATTTTATTGTTTTCACCTTATTTTTTTATAACAATTCAGAAATTTTTTTTTACTGATCATTGATAACATAATTATTTCATTTTGCATTTGTTTTTTTATTAGTATTCAATATGAAAAAAATTTAAATTGCTTAATTCAATTTGTCGAATTTCAGTCAGATATGTTTTTATTATATAATTTGCTTTTTGTCTGATTGAAACTAAAATATTTTATCAGTTGACAGTATAGTAATTAATTGGGCAATTACTTGCAATGTGTTTTGCTTTTGAAATATTACTCATCATCAACTTATTAATATTACATGTTTTAATTTGTTTGCCATATTTTAAAGTTTTTTTTTCAATAGGTTTTAATTATTATCAGTTTAAAATTTAAATTACTGGGGTGGGGGGGGGAAGATGAAGCACCATGTAGGGAGCGTCCGGCATCCTATGAGATCAACAATGATTTGAGTTAGTAGGGGTAAAAATTTACTCGAGGTGTTCTTGGCAAAATTGGCGACTTACGCTTGGCGCCATTCCTGTTAGCATGGAACATCGTGGTAACAGGAATGGCTGCCAAAATATAATGATATTTCCATAAAGCATTGGAAACTTTCAACAAAACATCGGCCAAAGCTTTATAAAATTGCACTGAACCCGATATGAACAAAATTAATAAACCCAAGAAAATGCATTTTGAATCGAAACAAAAATTGATGGAGTAAGCATAGAAAGAAAAGGGAAAAAAAAAAACAACTAACTTCTTCTTTAAGCTTGAATATCCTCAGATTTAGGTGCACTGAATTCGGTAATAGCAGTTAGATACTGTCTAAATTTATCATGAATAGAATCTATGTACCTCCACCGCCACATAAATTCTGCGAAATACGAATCGAAAATTGCGTCTATGGTACCGTACTGGCGATGACATTTTTTTCCAAAGTCTCCTTTTATGACTGCCCACATACCTTCGATCTTATTGACAAGATGAAAAAGTAACCTTACCAGCCGGTATCCAACTTAGAACTAACGGACCTCTAAAATCACATATTTCGTTGAGCATTTAAAAATGACGCTAAAATCTAAACCAATCAGAATCACGATTGGGTTTCAACATCGCCCAGCTTGGTGATCAACCGCGATTACAACTTGGCGAGAATCAACGGGCACCCTCAAATACAGTCAACCCGAGTTAGGCTCTGCTACGTGTGCTTCGAATACGGAGATTAATCTCCGGCTAATGCCCTAAAGAAATTTGTTAAATAATATTGCTTCCTCGTTTTATATGAATTTATATTATTGTTTGTATTAAAATTGCTTTACATAAGTCTATAATGCTGATAACAAGGACCTCTGACATATTACAATCCTATCATATTTTCTCTATGTGATGTTGGTGCAGAAAAATTGCCAGCTAATCTCCAGGAAAACGATTTTAATTTTGTTCACAAAGCGAACAAAAATGTAATTGCGCAGCAGTTATCGGGGGTTGGCGAGCGGCAGCGAGAAGGGGGTGGAGCCCTCTAGTATATATATATATTTATAACTAGATTTACAAATTTATTTTATTTATAATCCTTTATTAACGAAATAAAATAATAAAATCACTTTCTGGCAAACTTATATAATAGTTTGAATTTGGAGGTTTGATTAGTCTCAGTCAGATTTCTAGAAAAAAGTATTGAAATATTATGCTAATGAATTAAATGTATTAGTGTGCAAAAATGTTGTTGAGTCGATACTTTTAGTGCATGTAAAGATTTCATACTCTTAAACTTCTTTATTTTCCATACTATAAGGTGTAACATTATATACACTAATCACCAATCATTCATGAATGTATCATGCCTTAAAACTAAATAAATGTCAATAAATTCTTAAAATGGCAGGAAGTTCAATAAACTCCTCGCATCTCATGCCATTTAAAGAAAAGAATTCGCCCATTTTGCAGATCTAAGTTATATTCAAACAGACAAATGGCTTTCATTTATTTTTTCAACTTAAGAAGCCTCCTTAAGAGCCCTGTTCTGTTCATAATAGCTTTGTCATATTGATTTGAAAGGTAAAGTAAACAGATTTCTTTTATCTTATACGGCATTAAGCTTCTGTTTTGAGTAGTTAAAAAAGAAAATGGTTTCACATTATATGTGTTATTTAAAATAATAGTTTATTTTTTAGAATTCTTTTAATGTACATTGTAAAAACAATGGGGCAATATCTTTCCGAATTTAATGTTGATTAGCTCTTTAAGTAAAGGAACAATATTTTTCTACAAATCGATCATTCATATAAAATTTAAAAGGTGTATAACGCCAAAAATGCAAAAAGTTTACTCCAAGATTAAGCCTCTTCACACCTTAAGTAAAATATTTTTACTTTCAAAAGCTCTATTGTTTTCTCGTTTTGGATATGGTCTGTAATTGCTTACAATCAATAACAAGTTGGCGAGTTTTTATGCCTGCCTTCAATGCTGCTTTTCATCTGCAGAAACTAAAGTTCGCAGTAAAATATGTTTGAAAGTTTTTAGCTGTGTAATAAGATTGCTTATACTTTAATGTTTAAGTCTCTGTAAACTGTATTAAATGAATTTATATTGTATACTTTCTATCCCCGCTTGCAGTGTTAAGTCTAATTTGAATTCGTCTTAATGTTCTCTTTGTACTATGCTTATGTTTGATTTAAAAACTACTTTCATTTTAAGAATTAGTGTATGTATGCCACCTAAATTAATGATTTTAATTTTATATTGTCTCTGAAAATTAACTTTACTGATTCTTATGTGCGTTATATCATACAGTAATTATACGTTTTAGTGTTACAGAATTACAAATAGGGTGGTGGTTACTTGCACTAATTAGCGTAGAAGAACATCCAAGGTGTCTTGTTGCTTCAGGATTTATCCTTGGTTCTTAGAGTAGTTTAACACAACTTTGGTGCATAATAATAAAAATATTTTTTTGTGTTCAAATACTCAAATTTTTTATACAGTGTATCGATTTAGTGTAATTATTATTTTAAAGACTTATAAATTAAATAAAAGTTCTGTACATAATTTACCATTTTCCATTTTTTGTAATTTTTAACAAAAAAAATCTAATACAGTTATACAATAATATAATTTCATTAAAAAAGAAAAAATCCATATTTGAACTATTGTGGCGTAACTACCACTGTAAATATTAAATACGAAATCACTATTATATAAGACATGGTAACTCGATTCTATCTTGAGGTACCTTTTGATAGATGATGGTTGACATAATCGATAATTAAATCCCCTCAATGGTATATTGCATGCAATATTTTACAATTACATGCAATATTCACGTAGCGATATTTAGAAAAAACTGCTAATATTCGTCTCTGCATAGAATAAATTTTAGTCACAAAAATGGATAAAAAAGTTTTTTAAGAACTTACTCTAAAAGCAGAAATTTTAAGCAAACTTTTGATCACCGCATCATGTTATACAAAATAAAGAGTGTTCAGTGAATCATTTGGATAAGTTCATCAAAAATATAAATACTTCAAGCCGAAATAGTTTGCGAAGAGCGAATCAATGGACTGGGAATAGCATTGTGGCCGGAAGTTTGGACTAACTAATCAATATAATGCTCCTAGTTTGCGGAATTGCAATTATTGTCGAAGGAGGTACTTAAATTAATATAAGATTTGAAGCGGAATTAGGTTGCACATTAAATTGTATAAGAATAAGTATCTTTGCTTAAATAAAAGTTATAAAGTGTATCAGATATCTCTAATAACAAAATGAAGAGTTTGTGTGTTTGCGTGTGCGCCTATTTCCAATTTCTCTTATAGCACAAAACTGCTTCCTGAAATTTAGAAAGCGAGTCCACGGGGCCATTTGAGCTCCTATTCCTAAGACTCATTTAAAAATTTCAGTTTTCCATTAGGGAAAAATGTTTTAAAATGTAAGTTTCTCATTGGTTTAGCAAAAACCATTGGTAATAATTAAAATATAGACAGTTTGCTACATGCAACTAATCACATGGTTATATCTAATTACGTGCTTGTGCATTGCATTATTATGTACAGCCTTAAGACTTGGATAAATCATCGTGCTGAATTTAATTCCGAATGAGATTTCCTTAAATATCTACAAGCAATGTCAAGCGTATGTGTTTAACCTGCTTGGCTGTTCAATGCATGACGTCGCTTGTACGTATCCAATTCTGTTCTCAAAATATTTGAACGATAATATTAGTGATGTTTGCTAGCTTTTAGCTCTATTTAACCAAAAAAGAAAGAGTTTATAGCGCTTCCAATAATATTTACGTATCTTTCCTTCTTTATGTCTCAGATACTAACTGTACTTAATAATTGTCAACGTGGTTGCATACGCGTACTACTTCCCCAAATTAATTTTTTTTAAGTTATCTAAAATTAAGTGCTAATTTTGTTTGCAGTTATGTCAGTAAAATGTGTTTCTAAAAAAGGAATAATTTAAAATCAACGGTAATTGAAAGAAAAAGAGTGGAATATCTGCTAAAAGGTAAAATTAATGTAGAATTGGAACTAATTTATTTAGGAGAAACATCAAATAAAATCATACTATTATTAACGCAAATAATGCTTAATTAAAATTTGTTATAGGTATTTATTGAATTATAAATGTAAGCTACATGCTAAAAAATGTAATAAATCGAGAAAACTTATTTATTATGGAGAGCCAATAGAAAACGTCTGACATTGATTCCAAAGACGTTTAATAAATTTTGGTAACAATTACTTATTGAAATATTAAAATACAAATGACTGAGAATACTTATTGAAATATAAAAGTTTGGGGCAATTAGATCAGATTGGACATTTTTTTGGCATTTTCCCAGAAAAAGTTTTACGATTTCAGTTCTAAACAATTTTTTTCGTAGTGAAATTGAATTATTATCCGTAACCTTAACAAAGCGTTGCGTTGCCTGAACACAGTAACCTAAAAAAAAATCTTAACATCTGTACCCTAAACAAAGCGATAAACATTGCGTTGTTTCCTTTAAGGCATTTTCGTCGCATTTAAGTTGGCCAGACCTTAAATATGACACTAAAATTACCAAAATGCGACATTGCATTTTTACAATTTTTAAAATTATTTGTTCTTATATATGTAGCAATTAAATCTGGCTATCAAAATTTTGGAACCTTTTAGACTAGATAAAATGTAGATCTGTTAGATCGTTTCCTGATGAATGCAACCAGAGTTTATCGTCATTTTATTGCAAAGTTGTATTTATCGTTAACTATCTTAAGATTACAATCTAAAAAATTTTATACAGTAAAATATTTAAGATTCACACTGTCAAAAATAGCCATTTCCTGTAATTTTGTCTTAACTCCAATTTTAACTTGACACTGGGAACTGTCCTTGACAACTATGGACAGTTCTTTATGTAAGGAAATACTGAAGATATTATTTTACACTACTTGGTGTAAAATAGTTGTCACAATTTTTGATATTCAGTAACACTAAAATTTACAATACGACTTAGATAGGACACACATTAGAGTCAGAAAAGTTATTATTGCGATACAGTATAAAATAAAAATCACTGATTTTGGATGCATATAAACAATAATTCTTAAAATAACAATAATTAGTAAAACAAACACACGCGTAGCACAGATATAATATTAAGACGAATTCGAACTAGGCTTAACAATACTCAATGCGGGACGAAATTATATTTTATAAACTTTTTTTATACAGTTCACAGAAATTTAAAAATTAAATTTTAATATCTAATTACGCTGCTAAAAATAAATATACATATTTGATGAGCAAATAATTGTTTCAGTAAATATATTGCAGCATGTAAGAAGAAGAAACAAATCTTGCGCTAACATGTCAAAACAACTATAAAGATTGGCACTTACGTTGTGAAAATTCACTAATTTTGAAAAAATTATTTAAAATAATAATTTTTTTTTTTGTGAACTGCATCTGATTTTTAATGCACCAGTCTACGAACGTAAAAAACATAAATATAATGTACATACAATCACACTTTTGTGTCTATGCATGCATTTAGTTTTGAACTTAAATAGTTATGTACGTGCACATGCAGGTATATACCTATGTTGTATGTACAGTGCACGGAAATAAATCAGAACATCCACAATAGCTTTTGATCTAATGATCGGATTGTCATGTACCAGGACTCAAACTTACGGATTCAGGGAAATGACCCTGAATTATACTTAAATTAATTAGTGCATAATAATAAATTTACTTTCTCTGAATCAACAAGCCTTTTTTTTCAGCAAGGTTGGATACCAAACCCATGACTATGAGAAGGTTGAGCAGAAAATTATCTGAAAACATTCTTAAAATTATCGATTCACTAATTTGGTCAGAAGAGTGGTCGAAAATGTACACTTCTTAATGTTAAGTACTTCTTACATATTTAATCGTATCTCAAGAGCTTTTTAAGCGAATTATTTAATTAAAAATACGACTTATTTAAAATTCGATTTCTCAAGGACTCTTCGACCAATTTCACCCAAATTTTGTATTTTATTTTGTAAATTTACATACCTTAAAATCATGGAAAAAATTAAATACCTCACAGTTAAATTCTTTTGACAATTATTAAATAAAATAATAAATATTCAGTGGAATTTATATTTTGCACGGAATTATCTCTGGATAAACAAATTTTATAATTGTGTGCAAAACTTTTTCAATTAGCTTAAAAAGTTCTTGAAGTATGGCAAAATACGCAAAAGTGAAATTGATATTAAGGGGTCCAAACTTTGGATCGCTCCTCTGACCAAACTACGGGGACCATATTTTCCAGATTGCGTATACCCCCTATATTTTTGGGGTCAGAAATCTGAATCCGACGAAAAAACGGTATGCTTATTCAGAGAATGTTCGTTTTTGTGTCTGATTTTGTAATTTGAAATATCGTCTGCATTAATGAACATATTTTATCATCCTCTCGAACCATTAAAATTGAGTCCTGGAACGTAAAGATCCGAAAAATTATTCAGGGTAGTTCATTGCTTGTTGGTGCATTGTACATACGTGCATCTTTACTACACGTACTTATATTTGTACTTGTCTGTATGCAATTACATAATCAATAATTTAGACACACATGTGTATACGTAAAATTCGAACACTTGATATGCTTACGTACTGTCATACATTGTATTTATTTACATGTATTATAAATGCATGGACACAATCAAACATTGCAAATAAATTTTACATATATTTTATGTACATATATAAATTCATTAATAGCGCGTACATACATCTGCGTACACTATATTGTACATACAATATCCGTCCTATCAATTTAGGATCTGATTACCAGTATATTTACTGTAATCGGATATTACAATTTTCTATATATCATGTTTACCTTGTAAACATGATTAGTGAAGCCTTGATAAACATAATTATGATTACCTGTAATCATATCGCTTGATTCGTTGTAATCATTAAAACTTGTAATGATAAACTTTGATTGCATGTAATCATGATTACCTATAAGCGTTTTTCGTTTTGGTAACAATGATTTATGTCCATATGAAATTAGCAATCACGATACTTGTAATTGTAATTGCTTTTGTAACTTTAATTATTACATTTAAGTGTTATTTAATAATAAAAGTGTTATATATTTAAGTGTCATTTAATAATAATATATTTATAAGTATATTTAAGTGCATAGTTTTAATTATTTAATTTGATATTTTAAATTATAAGTAAAAAATCACAGACGTTATGGATTGCTGTAATCGACGCCCAATTTTGGTACAGTTGCAAAAAACCACATGGCAATTATGGACTCACCTTTGTTACAATTATGTTCCCTCGAAATATCAAGCAGTGCGACTCAAAATGCGACGATTTTTTTTAAGAATAAAAAGATGCTCAGCGAAGTTGCATCATCTTTAGAAATAAAATGTTAAGTAGCGATCTCTATTTCTGGGATAAACGTCGCATTTAAGTTGTTTTGGGGGATCTCGCACGTAAGCTATGGAATTAAAAAGAGATGTTTTGCGTTAAAAGGATTTTAAACGAAGTGAAATGAATCGAAATTTGATCTTGTCATACGATTGCTTTATAACATCACGCGCACGGATGATTTTTGAGTTCTCTGTTTTTCTCAACTAAGAAATTTGATTACAAAAATTGTTAGTTAAGGTAATACACAAAAAAAAAATTAAATTATAAATAATCATTTCGAAGTAAAAATGTTATGCCCTGAGGGGGATTTTTCTTTGCAATATAATCAAATTTAAAATTAATAGGATGATATATTGTGAAACAAAGCGTTTTTAAAACCACTTGTTAAAAAAACTCATTACATAATCTTTAGTGTAAAAACTTATATAAAAATACTCTCGAAATAATAATTAGGTGAAAATAATTTTCCAATCGCGTTAAATTAATTGTTCCTTTGTGAAGGGAAACGTTTTCTATTTTCATGTACTCATTCTTGCAAGCTATAAAAATACTTTTACTCATTGGTGACTTATTGTCATTCATAAATATATAATTTTTATGTAATGACGATTAGTTTTAAAAACATTTTTCACAGAAACATAATTCGTTTCTTCGGCCATTAAACTTCCATCACGTGATTTACTAATGATACAAGACGCCCTCTTAAAAATATTCAATACTAATTGTTTGTAAATAGAAATGCATGAGCAAAGAATTGATCGCAAATGTTTATTTTTGACTACACAATTTTTCTTCTATACAACGTCAAGGCAAAATAATAGAAATTGGATGAATCGATGAAAAAGATGCTCACTTAATGGAAAAAATTTATGAGTTTTCCTGTCATCAATAGAAATTAGATAGGTAACCTTATAACAGCATGCAATTTAAAAATAATTTTATTTCTCGTGAAAGAAAAAACATTTTTGTTGTTGTTACTCTTTTATTTTAAGAACTAATGAAGTGCATAAAATAATGTGACAAAAATATACACATTTCGAAATTTCTCGAAAAAAAAATTTAATAAATTTTTTTCTTATACGGTTTATACATCCAGAACTCTGTCAGCTTCAACTAGGCTCACTTTATAGAGTCATTTTGTTCCATGCAGCTATAAACATAGTGTAGCTGAGGGGGGTACTCGGCAATTCTCGTGACCAATTAAACAGGGGTTCGAATTCCAGCTTTGATACTTAAATATTTCTTTCATTTCTTCAATAAATGAAGAGTTTCTAGCTTCCTGCTCTCTTCAATCATTGAATGGACTATTGGAATACGAAACTATCATTCACGCATAAATCGTGCAGTATCCACAGAACTCCAATGCCCGATTAAATCTGCTTTTTTAAGACTATGCTTTGCTGTAAATGGTTATAAGACCGTATAGTTTTGCATTCATGGTTTTTCAACCGTATCAGTTGTCAGCAGTTTCAAAAACAAAAAGTTAAAAAATGCTCCTGACCATGAACTTTTGGTTAATCAGATGGACAGACTGCTACCGGTTACTTTAGTTTAATTTAAGAATTGTGCAGTAATATAAATGATTTTTACTGCTATCTTAATTAGTTTATAAAAAGTAAAGTCTGGTTAATATTTTTTTTTTCGTATAAAAAATAATTTGATTCACAAAATTCTCTTAGATTGCAAAAAAAATTTATTGATTTGCCCATTTCGATTTCACTAAAAACGGAAAGTCAGATTCATGTTTTAGCCCCATTATGTTGTCATAATTTCCATAAAGGGGACCATAATATCGCTACTATGAACCATAATATTTTCGGTATAAGTATTGGCTTTCCGGCAAAATTAAATTCCTAGTGCACTTAAGCATCCAAATAGAGTCTCGGTGCTGCCATCTAGTGCGGCAGAAACTAGACGTCCAAATTAACATGACCAACTGTATCTCACCCATTGTGGTGGCCCTGAAAGAGTGGATACCACTTCCGGAGAACGCATTAGGTCTGAGCATCGGGAAGACTGATTGTGCAGCTCATAGGAAATAAAAAAATAATTCGGTATAATTCTGTGGAGTTATTAATTAACAAAAAACAAATGTATCTGTTCAATGCTCTGTTAATTCACTGTTGATGATAAACGTTCAAGTAAAAATGCCCTAGGCTAAGCTAGTTATTTCACCACACTCGTGGTTAAGCCTAACGTAACTGCAACTGTGTTGATGGTAGTTGGTTATTGAGATGAAAGTTTACCTTTTCTTTGTATTGATCTCTCTGCCCATTATTACAATCATAATTAGCATTATTCGTGCTTTTGTGCATTTAAAATAAAGGAGAGAGTAATTCTGAAGTTTTTTTCAGATTTTCAAAAGCTCAAATTATCAACAATTATGCATGTACGAAATACTTAAATTCTTTTTAATCCTTGTATAAAACATGAAAGTAATTAATATTTTTTCACTTTGCTTAGTAATTATATAGAAAAGGTATTTTTAAAGAAGGAAAAATATGAGATATGAGAATTGTTATGAATTATGAGAATTTTTATATGCATTACCCACCATATTATTGAATACCTGTAACTGATAGGCATTTGAGAACGTGCCTATATATGAAAAGTGTGAAACATAAATCTTTCATAAATAATCGGTTGAATGCTGCTTTTTATACTTTGACGATTTCATACGTTTGTACTAAATTTATGCTTAGCAGAGCAACAGGTTTAGACAATGTATCTTTTGAATTAATCAAATTCAATTTTGAAAAAAAAATTCTCAAAAGGAACAGGTGACAACATTAATAGATGATACATATAGTTTTTGAAATATCATAAAATATTCGAATATATATAGAACAAAAACAAAATTTTAATGTAAGATATAAACTTAATTATGATGCAATGGAAATTGAGATGCCTGATCTTGTTGTCTTTGTAACAAGGTGTAACAATTGAAAAACATAAGTTGTCTTTGTAACAAGGCAAATGATCCGTTTGCTATTGTTTTCATTTCATTGACTACTTTAACACATTATGGTAAATTTTATCATGTTCTTGTAGCTTTCACAGTACTTTTTTTCTCAGTGTAATTCCATCGAATAATAGTTTATCTGATTTTAATTAAAATATTGAAGTTAAGCATTTGTTTCGATAAAATGCCATAAGGTTATTTTTTTACATTCATAACTGGTTATTTAATATCCGGCAAAAGAATTATAGTTGATTATTTGGCTCCAAAGAATTTAATTAAATTGTGTAAAATATTTTCGTTATTCCAAATAATTAATCCCCTTCCATTTATATGATAATTTTTTTCATGCTCTTAAAATAATAAAAAGATCATTAACTTACTGTTTTGGTCACTAGAAAATAATATTTAATTAAAAAAATCTTTCCCCGACATTTCAACCGAACTAGTTACGATATTAAAGCTTTGTCGAAATGTTTCTGAAAATGGACATGGAAAATTTATTATTTTAAATTTCAAGTTTGTATCATTATTAGAATCTTTCTTTTTCTTTCTGTAATTACCTAAATTTAATTTACTTGTTTGAAATTAATCTTGTTAAAACGTATATTAAATTTTAAACTTGCATGTTTGCAAGTTAAAAATATTAAAATTAGTTTGTATTGAAATGTATTTCAGTGATTCTTTACAGCCACTGTGGCTTTTCTTGTTTTGTCTCTCTCAGCTATTTTTTTTTAAAGTTTCGTTTCTCACTTTTATTTTTCCTTTTTTCCTTTACTTCATGGTTTATATTACCTTTAAGTTACCTTTGTTTTTTCTCATTCACGCATGATAAATCTTGAAAATGGGTGCATATTTGTTGAACGCTTGAAACATGCCGACTGTTATTTACAATTTGTATATTTTTGAATTGAGTAAAGTCTTTAATCAAGTTATATTATTATCATATTTTTTTTACAATATATATTTTTTACAATATATTTTTATTTAAATCTTTCCTAACTTATTTTATGATTAACTCAATTTTATATTTATAATTGTAATTTAAAAAGAAAAAAATACTCTATCTGGTCAAAATTATTCGGGCACCTGGGTTTTTCATGGTTTGGTCTGGTTCCCTTAGTTTCATGGTTGGAAACATAAACTATGAAATGTGCGTAGAGATTCTGGACAATGCTGTTCTTCACTGTAAAAAATTCCAGAAACTAGTTTTCACCCAACAAAAATGTTTCAGAAAATCTCAGAGAACTTCATTTAATATTATGCTTCCGATCAATTGAGAAACATTTCTTTCATTTTGAAAAGTAGGAAACTGAATCCTATTGATGTCGATTCAGACGTGTTAACTCGATTCTATTAGGAGGTACTTTTCGATAGAAGACGGTTGACATTCTCGGTAGCCCCTAGCTTCACATGGGTGACTCGCAGTCGTGTCCGAACACGCCCACCTTGACCAATACTTCTACCTCGTTTGAAACGGCCACTTCGATTTGAACATATATAGTTCGATAAATGGTTTACAGTGAAGAGTTGACTTGTTATTTGTGACCTCGACATTGTCCTAATCACGCTGTTGCTACTCAGTCCTGATCACATGCAACAGGGATCTTTACATCCTCGGATGCTAATAGCAACACAGAAACTACCACTCCTACGACCATGATCCTGAAACAGCTCTCTCGATCAGCACTGAAAGCCCGGTGATCTTAATACAGCTCTCACAGCCTTGCGAAAAGCAGCAATAAATTAACTAGTGGTATCCATTCATCGAATTTTCCCCACAATTAAAATTCTGGTCGGGGAGTTTTGTAGCGAAGCTACCACTACAAATATTAAAATTTGAATTCACTAGTAAATAAGACAAACTCGATTCTCTTTGAGGTACTTTTTGAGTTTTTGAAACTGCATGCACCGTAGCTGCCCAATATATTCAGAAACGTTTCGGGATTTCTTTTTACAGTGAAAAATTTCGAGACGATGTGTTTTTTTTTCAACTTTTGTCTGTAAGCAAAATGTCTAATTGATGAAAATTTGTAATTTGTTGTTACAGTTGTCCTTTATCGAAAGCAGCAAATAATTTGCATGTTTCTTAAATAATTAAACAGTAAAAATAAATGTGTCGAATAGTGTACTGTAGAAGGCAAAAAGCGCAGCGGCTGTGTACTCCTAACTATATCATGTATAGGTAGTTTTTAGTAAAATATGCGAAAACACTTAGGAACCAAAATATCAAAAATTCATTCGAATTTTTTTAGATCAATTAAAATTTTATCTAAAAAAACTAAATATAGGGGAGCAATATTTTAGTTTGGAACCTATTTTTTTTTCTCTCTGAATCACGTTTACGCGCATTTTAACCATTTGTTAAATGCAACCAAGACATGATATTAAGAATTCAAAGCAATATTTTTTGCTTGCTATGTATTCTATTTAACACTTTTATATGCATTTCATGTTTTTATATCCATTTAATTGTTTTAGATACCTACGGTTCAACTTCGCGAATGATATTATAGGTTATTTGTTAGAACGATAATGTTATATTTAATTACTATAAAATTTAAACGATTTTCTAACTCAATTGCTATATTTTTTATTCATATTTCAATTGGTTTCGAGTTTCCTCTCTTTTGTTTTTATTTCTAGTTTGAATTATTTATTTTAATTAGCCTATTTTAGTTTTGTGCTATTTTACAATTTTCATAGCTCTTTTTTTTTACTTTATAGTAATTATCCAATGTGCAATAGTAATCATCCAATTTACTTTAGAGTAATTATTCATTTACCAATATTCTGTATCAGTCCACGAAGTTCATAATCTAAAAGTCAAGAAGAAAGGAGTTTTTAATGAAGAACAACTGGGTACCAAATACATGGTGCAACTATATGTACTTTTTAAACAATTCTATTATTAGTTTAATTGTACCGATTAGTCAATTATTCATAATAATATGAACATGTTTATCAAAAATAGTGACAAAGGGAACAAAAATTTTGCACCTGCAAAGTATTCTACAATATTAGAGATTAGGTCATGACCATTTTTGGGTTTTCTAAACTTATAAGTTATTAAAATATATATCAGATTATATGCATTATTTTTCTAAATTTCCAATTTCCTGATTTCATATTGCTTCTAATTTAATTTTACAAATAAGAATATAAAATGGCCATCCATTTTTTTGGTTTTCAAAACTTATAAGTTATTAAAATATATATCAGATTATATGCATTATTATTCTAAATTTCCAATTTCCTGATTTCATATTGCCTCTAATTTAATTTTACAACTATGAATATAAAATGGTCATCCATTTTTTTTTTACTACGGAATAGTTACTTTGTATGAATTCTTCTTCTCAATTTCCAATTTTCTGATTTCATTCTTCCTCCGATTTAATTTTACAGCTAAGGTTATAAAATGGCTATCCACATTCTTTACTACGGAATAACTACTTTATGCGTATTATTCTTCTAAATTTCAAATTTTTTTGATTTTGTATTGTTTCCAATGTATTTTTACAGCTGAGAATATGAAATAGCCATCGTTTTGCCTATCACGTAAAAGCTTCTTTATACTAGACAAAAATGGTTACTTTAAATATATGATTATTCTTGTGCATTTTCCATTATTCTTTTTATTTATATAATTTTCCCTTTCTAGAGTGCTTATTAAAACTAACATCAATATCTTATTTATAATGTACTAGATATAAGAATGAATATTAAGCTGTTTCTTAATTCCCATCTTTTTAGACAAATATGATTTTCCTAAGTTAGTAAGAAATTTTGTAATTAAAACGTTAATTTTTAGAATAAGTCTGTAATATTTTTAAAAAATTTTCATTGAATAGAACAGTAACAGGTTGACTAATCTCCTACGGCATCCAATTAACAGTTAAAATTTTCCTTACAATGATTTTTTTTCTAAGAGCGTAATTGAATTTTATTTTCTCTGAGGTTTAAACTAATTTAAATGATTCAAAAGCGTAATTTAATTTAGGATTGTTCAAGGTATCATTAAAATGATTCATTCAAACGCGAATGTTAATTATATTCTTTATTTCTTCTAGCTTTACTAATTTAATTTTATTCTTCTAATTAATTAAAGTATCGACAGTGCAGAATTACTCTTTGCAATTTTTACTGCGCATTTATCATAAGGAAATGTACTTGTAGTTTAATCCATGTATCCCTCACACACGCACACACATATATATATATTAATATATATATGTATATATATATATATTAATATATATATATATATATATATATATATATATATATATATATATATATATATATATATATATATATATATATATATATATATATATATATATATATATATATATATATATATATATATATATATATATATATATATATATATATATATATATATATATATATATATATATATATATATGGATGTGTGTAAGCTTCGAGAGTTCAAATGCTTTAAAGTTTTTTAATGAATGTTGTCATATTTGCAACAATAAAAAATAAAGTTCGTAGACAGCCGTATTTCCAAACTGACTAAGACAAACAATGAACTTAAACAATGACCTCCTCCAATAACTGTCATCACTAATGGAACCTAATGAATAACCGATGTAGTTTATCTACAGAACTCTATCGTGATACAGCTCTATTATTTCTCACGATGTCTGGGAAGTTACCTGACGGGATGGTTGATACAGTGCTATATGATCTATGTCCAGCAACTTACAAATAACAAAAGATAAAGCTTACAAATTGCTGTGATTTGTCATATAGTTTAGTCTCCTTTTAAAGACGAGTCCCGGAAATAGCTTTATACAAGAATGATGACTCTATTTGTATGAATAATTTTTTTTTTTGCCTATCTGAAAAAGTGGAAAATATTTGCCGTGTATAAAACATTATTCATGTTGAATATGAATTCACTTAAACTTACATTCTGTTATGTTCTCTGATTCTACACTGCTAAAAAATTCGGATTAAATTGCGGTATAAAGGCATCCTTAAAATAAATTTTTTCGTAAAATATTATTAAGCAAATCTCTAGAGTAATATTTCTTTAACTACAATGATTCAGTGATTTTGCAGTAATTATTTGCGCAAAAATAACAGTATATTACTTTCCCGTAAAAATGGATTTTCTGTTAAAAAGTACCGGTTTCTTGAATACCGATACTCTTTAGCGTATTTTGTTCAAGAATATTTTACATTGTGGGCTGTTCAGAAAAGAAATAATTCACTCGCTTAAATTTCTTTCTATTTTTAATTATTTTTAAATTTTTGAACTGATGTAATTGATATTTAAACTGTCAGTTATCAATTTTTAAAAAAAATAATAATTTGTGTAACAGTTTATTTCGTTGTGTGTGGAACGCTAAGATAATATGAAAAAGATAATCTAGTAAATCTCTTCTTTTGTTGTCAAATATCGCGTGAATTCTCTAAAGTTTTCTACCAGGTAGATAAATCTGGAAAACTTTGATTGTACTCAGCTTTCCTTTTGCATTAAAAAAGGGTCGCTTTAACTGCCAAAATTGTCAGAGATAATCAGTCACTTAACTAAAAAGTTTGTTAAGTAAAAAATCAAGAGGCACTCTTATAACTTTTGAACAAAAATAATTATGAGTTGACCATTGGAAGTTTTAGAGTTGTAAAAACAAAACGAAAAAAGTGTTCAAAACACCGAAAAAGATTAAAGGCAGATTTTGCCCATTATAATTAAAAAAATAACTAATAACCAAGTACATAATGTGACACTTTAAATTGCATAGTATCAGCTGAAATATATTTTTCCTTCAAAAGAAAATGAAAGCACGATAAAAAAAAAGCATGTACTGTGTTTTTGTTAATGATAGCATGTGTTGTTTTTCTGCTCCTGAACTACATTCTAGGCAATACCGAACCATCTCTTAACCACATTAAGAACTATAATGCAGAATTTTACATTTCCCAAATTTGATAAGCAGTTAAAGCTTAATTTCCAATTTAAGATTAAAGTGAAAAATTAAAAATAATTTATTTTGTTAAAAACTTTGATTACTTATATTAGTACACAGTTTGTGTTTACAACACAAGATAGGAGTCGAATGAGACTCCCTGATAAATGTTAAACTAAGAAAAAAATTTATATACCAATAAACGTTAAATTAAAAATTAAAGTGAAGTTTAAACCAAAATTAAAGAAGGATAAAAGACAGTTTATTTTGTTTTGAACACGAAATATGAATATCGAATGATAATATCATTCTTAATAAATATCACTCTCAAAAATATTCTTCATAAAAATAATTATAACCAATTCGAGCTGGTCCTGTCTTGGCCCTAATGGACCAATATTTCTCTTAAAACTTCAATATATAAGTTATTTTATAGTAAATATCATTAAATATTACTACTATTCAATATAATTTTTTTCAAGTTCAAAAAATAATAAATAAATAAATAAAAAAACAGTTTTTTTTCTGATCCATTTAACTTCTCATAGATTACTATGATAAAAAAATAAAATGCAAACATAATAATAACGAAGGCATAATAATAACGAAAGCACAATAATAACGAAAATATAATAAACGTCAACATAATAAATGCATTTTTCACAGTAATCTTGAGATAATTTATTAATTAAGAGTTTAAACAATTTCTAATTATTTTTCTAATATTTTGCTTTATGAGATTATATTAAGACAAGGTAAAAAGTTTAATTGAAATGATAGAAAAGTATGAAAAATTTTCAAATTAATCAAAGCGATTTCGAGAGTTGAGAGATAACAGCTACTCAAATGAAAAATCAATGCCGTCATTTTGAATGCTTTTCTCATATAATATATGTTTTCAGCGCCTTGGCGCATTTCGCAATCTACGCCACTGAGCCCCATTATCTTCTCCGTTGATAAATGTGCGTTGACTCAGTTCTAACAAAGAGAAATTCTACGCTCGATCGTAAATGTGTGTAGTTTCATGAAGCTATTGCTCCGCGAAAGCTATCTATTAGTACTACAATGGATTTTGTTCAGTTCTGTATGAAATTTCTGAGGCGAAATAATTTTAACCAGTATAATTTCTCTTCGATTTGAATAATGGTTTCTATCTATTAGTAATAATATCTAAAATTGAATTCATATGAAGGCAATGATGTCCATATATTGCAATTGAAACAGATTATTACAATTATATTTAGCATGATGATATTTGTGTATTTATTTATACAATCACACTTTAATTACAATGTATGACTATTACACACTATTAAAAAATAATAAGTATAGACAGTAATTGGAGTGCTGGAATAAATAGCACAATAAGAAATACAGAGTGCACGATTAAAAATAGCTAAAAGCTGTAATAGCTAATACACACACTGAGAAAAAAATATGATCAAAACTACTAGAATATGGAAAAATTTACCGTGTTTCTGAATTGATGGGAGCATCGAAATATCGTAATGATTTTGATAAAACTTACAATAAAATGAGTGTTTTTCTTCAACGCATAAAGATTTTTTTGATCTTATGGTTGAAAGTAAATGAGGTAAGATTTAGTAGTCTTATCATGATATCTTAGAGCATGGAATAAAATCATTTATTCGCTTAAATTCACTTTTTTTAAGCTTTGTAATTATAACTAAATGTGTGGTAATGTATCGTGATTGTGCCACTTACTGCATTGTTAGAATATTCATTCTAAAATTACGGTAAAATGACCGACAGCAGTCTGTCTATACAATTAACCGCAAAATTTAGGCAAAAGAATTTTTTTTTTATCTTTAAGGTTTTGAAACCGTTCACAACTAGCATGGTTTCAAAACAGTAAAAAGGATATTTTACAGGATATTAAAGCTAAGCTTATCGTTAGGTTTTGGGCATTGGAATTAGGTTGTGGTGGAGTTGTGTTTTATCAATTGAAAGGTGAAATGAGGTTTAAATAGTTTATATGTTCTTTTTTTCTTTATCTAGCGTAAAAAATGGGAAGTACACTATACTTCTTCGTGCTAAGCATTTTCATGCTGGTGCCATGTATGCGTGAATGAAAGTACCGTAATCTAATAGTCCAGGGTCATAAATAACAGAGTACAGGAAATTGGAAACTCTATATGTGTCGAAGGGAATGGAGGGAATATTGTGTTGTCCTCGCTAGGAATACTCATGTCATGAGAATAACAGGCCCTCTGATTTATAATACGTATTCACCTGCAAGGACTTTATTATATGGGCTTATTTGGTGAGATAAAAGTTTTGTTTTTTAACCATATTAGGTAAAGGCAGTTAGTAAACTGTTTTTCTCACAGTTAACAGTTTGAATACCGTCTTATTTATCTGTGTTTGACTGTTTTGTTTGATGTTAAGATAACAAATAAATTTATCGTTATTGAACCATTTCTGGACAAATTTCTAATAATGTGAAACTGTAATAAAAGTCACTGCTTTGGAATTACATTAAATGATACTAATTTATTTTTCTCTCCTTTTCCTATCATTTCTCTTTCTTTTAAATTAAATGAAACACAGGGTTTAAAGTAGATAAATTAAAATATGATGGTTATTACTTTCCCGTTTTAATGTATTTTTATCGTGGTAAATAGTAGCCTATGAGTAGGATAGAGAGCTAAAATTTTGAAAACCAGAATTTCCGGTAAGCTGTTGCAAAGAGAAGGGAAAAATTACGAAATGAGTAGTTAAATAAGTGCATTAATTGAGCAAAATTGTTCTTTTTCTTTAACCTGAAATGTCATAACCAAGAAGTATGTAAATTTTTCCAGAATTTGTTTTATCCGTGCATGGTAGCAATAATTAAATAACGTTACAACTCATTTATTCATACAAAATACAGTGATTACAATTAATAGTAAATAGCTTTTAAAATAAATGTAATTTATATTTAAAACAAAAAATTTTAAATAAAATTGCCTAATAAAAATTGCAAAATTGAAAGGGGTTGAAGACTATCAAACCATGTTCTCTTATAAATTATTTTAAATACACACAATTCTTTTAATATTTTTCGAGTATACACAAAAATCTTTAACTATTTATCAGCTTCGAGTCATATAGTGGTTTTCTATGTCTGGTGTATTTAATATTGATGATATTATTAAAATAGGACTCTAGTTATATTGTGCATGTCTGAGTGTTTGAATTCAAATACTAATTACAGTACATCGAAAATTATTTAACAACTCTGCATTAAATAATTAGTGCAAAGGAGATTACAGTTTGCGTTTGAAGCATTCAATTATTAGTTCCTTAAATAATAAATATAAATTCAGCTAATATTATTATCGGTAACTGGATGTTAGTACTTTGTTCATCATTGCATTTCATTACAAAGAAATACAAAATACCACGATACACAATCAAAACAGGAAGAAAACAAGTCCCCTTTAAAAAAATTTTATGAAAATTCAACTCTAGCTTCTTTTCTAGCATAACAAAGCATCCGAGTTTGGTTGCATTATCATAACAAATGATCCTGAAAAGTACTTTATCAACATTTGAAAATTAATTTTTGAGCAATTAAAAATGTCTTCTTCAATCAAACTATCTTGTTAAATGGAAAAGATCCGGCAAAAGTTATGCTTTGAAAAATAATTAATTTAACAATTGTTATTTTGCAATTATTTTAGCCTGCTTTTTCTTCATACAATAATGTAAATTTAACTACACATGCCTGGTCTTACATGCATGCACATATGATATACATGTCTTTTATTCTTAAAGCAGAAAGTCTGTAGATCTTAATTACATTTTCTGCTCTAGTACAGCTGTTCTACTGTTCTCTTCTTTTCTTCTTTTATTACTTCGGGCATTTTTCTGCTTTTTATATGTAAATTAAAACCATTGTGTCTTTTTTTCCCTGTAAGAAGAAATTTTTTTTTTATAAATGAATGCAAATATATGTTAAAAATGAAATTCATCTGAAATGGATGCAAATATATGTTAATAACAATTTATCTAATTTTAATTTTAAAATATTCAAACAAAACAGTCAAGTAACCATAAATTAGATATTATTCCAACTATTAACTTCATATAGATCCGTTTATTTGCTGCTTTTACCTAATATGGTTAAACAACAAGAAATTTAACTACATTAGCTAAGCCCACATGATGGAGCTACTCAGTTCCATGCAGCTTTGTGAATATCATTGCCCAGAAGGCTAATCCACCGATCTTATGGCTGACAAAGCTGGAATTCGAGTCTTGTGACATTGACGCCGCAATTTCCATTCCTTTTAACACATAATAAATTTCCAGTGTCCTGCAGTCCCAACTCCAATGTCCATTACCTAAGGAAAAACATTTCGTTTTAAACGGTTTTGAGAAAACTACTTGTTCTAAATTGTTTAAAAAACCGTCCAGTTTCGTATTTATGATTTCTTTACCATGGTAATTGTAAACTGCTTCTTAATCATAAATTTAAAAATGTTCCTTACCGTAAACCTAACGGTTAATTGGGTGGACAGACTGCATCCGGCTATTTTGCCATAATTTTAGAATGAAAATTCTAACGGTGTATTAAATCAGTCCATTTTGAAGTCTCTTGATATAAAACTTCATTTAAAAAAAATGCAATTCAATACTTAGTTAAAGTAAGAAAATTTTTAAATTCTGCAATTTAAACGTAGATTCATTTATAAGATCAAAATATTTATGTTCTAGCGTATTTACTTGTATTTTGTATGTTCAAATTATTTAGTATTTTTGTATGTTTTGTTTTTCACTCATGTGGAGTAAGAAAACCAGTGGATTAAGTTGAATATAAGCTTAAAGCCCTAATTTTTATCACCTAATTGGGAAATAAATAGTTTATTTCCTAATTATCTAGAGTATGAAATATTATCAATGTGTAACAAAACTATTGTATTTACTAGTATTTTTGTATATTCAAAATATTAATTACTTTTTTTTATGTTTTGTAAGTCATTCATGTTTAACTCTAAACCAGATTGTTCCTAATCAAAAATTTTACTATTAACCTAATTCACCGACTGTTACTGGTTATTTTACCATAATTTTATAATGGACATTCTAAAACTAAAATCTTTGCCGTAAATTTATTGCAAAATAAATAATTATTTTTCTACAGTGTATTTTGTCTAGTTTATTCTAAGGCTAAATTTAATTATTTATACGTCTGAGTTTAAGGTTTTTATATTACAAGAAATAAAATACGAAAAAAAATTTTTTTTAATGCATTTAAATTAGATTTTGTTATGTTTCGTGTAAAAGCGTGGCCTAATGAATTATTCAAAAGTTGCATGACTGGCAGGCAGACATAACAATTCAATTTCACACCCGCGCATGTTTGAACTTAACGAATATAAGATGAGTGGTATTTTTAGGATTACATCCAACCTTTCTCCCTACAACTCTTTGACAATTGCACTCGTAAATTACGTACTACCTCACGCGAACAGCAATGAACTAAATATTAATAGTTAAAATCGGTATTGAATTTTGATGTCTGCGAAATTAACATTTAAAGTAAAGCTCAATTTTAAAGGAAATTTGTCTTTTAGTTCTTGTTTTCTCGAATATTTTTCCATGTAAGGAAAATAATTACTTTTTCTGAAAAAAAAAGCCAGATTACAAACGAGATAATTTGTGTGCTCGCCAATTTCTAATCTATTTTATTGTTAGCATATGCAGTATAAACTAGGAATACTGTTTTGCGTAAAAGAACAAATGCTCTTTAGGCAAACTATTTTAGTTTGATTAGAAAACGTAAGTCATAAGGAATGAAGTAGTGTATAACTTTTTCTTCGCTTTCTTTCTTTTAAAAACTGTTACTGAGTTATAATCAATGGAAAATAAAAAGAAATATTTATTTCTGAAATCAATTCTATATGGTTAATATGTTTAATTGTTAATTACATTGACTTATTTGGTCATTATCAACAATATCCGATTTTTATTTGGTCATTATCAACAATCTTTTCTTTCTTTTAAAATTTTTATGTATTTCATATATAGCTAAAAATAGCTTTTTTTACATATTTCAGTTTTAAGTGCATTATATTATTTGCATATTTCTACTATTTTTATTTTGGATAATAATCATTGATATGAAACAAATTAGGATTTTTTTTCTCTAAATATTTTTTAACAAATTGATATATATATTGTTGAAAGCTTATCACAATTATTATTATTCATTTCATTTCGCTAAATGCGCAACAAAAATTATTATAAAACATTATTAAAATTTTAATTTGATAATTATTAATATATGAAAAAAATTCGCCGTATTAAACTTAAATTTTAAAAAAGGTTGTTTTTTGAAGGATTTTTTTAAATAAATTTTCTATTCGTTTAACATGTACTAACAGCAAACTTTTGTGCCTTCACCACAAATTTAGTCTAATATATTTCCTGTAATACGTGGACAAAAGATTCGAGTACCATATTTGGGCTATGAGGTTCTAAGAGGTTCTTTTGCTCATGTTGTCTATGTAATTAAATGGGAGGCTTGTTAGTTTTACTTACGAAAAACTCCTCATGAGTTTGTCCCTTTGACAACGCTTGTCTTTATAGTTGAATTCAAAGCTAGAAAAAAAAGAGAAATGTTATCTTGTCTTAAGTAACAATAAAGTAAAAGTAATAATAAAGTAATTGAAAAGGGAATAAATTATTATCTGTAAGAAAATATATATTTCAGATCAAGTAACGATGACTGCGGCACAATCATGGGAATCTGGTATTAAAACAAGCTGTTGAGTACAGTGCTTCAAATCATTCATAAAAATATGTTTATACATATAAGAATGCATATCTCAGTTATAGTCGAGTTTTTTTTTAATATTTTCAATTAAAAAAATTCTTTGTCCTTTTTATTATGCGTATTTCTCTAAGAAGAGAAAGAACATTTATGCATAGTTAGTATTTTAAATATTATTAATGCTATCATCAAGCTAAAGTTAACTGATCTTCTTTTCATAAAATAATAATAAAGCTCTTTTCATAAAACAATCGTCTGCTATAAAAACCAATGCAATTAAAAATGGTATAAAACATTTTTATCGATGCTTATATTACTATATAATTTACCAAACTAAAATAAGATATATTTCTATACAAAAGTATATACTAATATGAAAATTTATAAGTTTTAAACTATTAAGAGCAGTCATCTTAAAAGCATTAAAAATAAGTAACGTCACAATTTCATCAAATCACGAAGTGGTTCTCAGAAAAATATTCGCCAATGGAAATCCCGGGAAAATTGGCGTGCAAAAAAGAGTTTTTTCAACACGGTATAGAAAGAGAAGAAATTCTTTTTTTTTCTTTTTTTTTAATTTAGTGCTTATATTTAAGAATATCACGCACATTTACTGGCAATTTCACTCAGTTTCGAAAAACCAAACGATCAACTATGGCAGTAAAATATAAGGTAATTTCTCATGCTTACATTGGAGAAAGTATGCTTCTGTTTCACTATTTTAGTTATAATAGAATGATATAAAAGTACTCAGTTCTTAATTAGCATCAGAGTAGTTGGAAATAATAGTTTATTTTTCATTTTTCTCTAATTTGTTTCCAAAATGATATTCTCATTATTTGTAATTTAAATTTTTTAAAATATTTTAAATGAATTCAACATAATTACAGCGTAAAAATCATAATTTGGTAATTGATGTTATGATTTGTTTATATCTTCAATTGGATTCATTTATAGTTTAAATAAAAACGACTAATTATTTAACTAAATGTTTTGCTGGTTTTTTAATGAAATACAAATCATTTATCTTGCTAAAGCAAGTTATTAAGTTAAAAAATTTAGCAACATGTCTGATATATTTTAAATGCCATGATCTTATTTTAATAATAAATACGAAACATGTTATTTAATGTAATAGAAATATTATTGTTATCATAGTGGATTTATTGTAAATATTTCATTCTGTTAACAATGTAATATAAAGTCGAAAAGAGAAGTTGAATTTGATTAGTCAAAAGAAATGGAACAACTTGAAACAATATTGCAAAATATCCTGAACTTCTATTGATATCCTATTGATACGCTATTGATATATTTCATGAACTATTCCTGGAGAATATATAGAATGCATTTTTTATTATATTATCATTTTAAACTTAATCAAAAGTGTAAGCTATCTACACATTTCCAAAAGTGTTTGGAATTTTAAGTTCATATAATTTATTAAAGCTGAAGATATTTATTGAAACTCAGCTGAAGCAATCATGACCACCATCAGTAAAGCTCTTCTATCAGACGCTAATGTTCCCAAATGAAACATACTTAAAAACGCCCTTAATTTTTTTTACTCATTTTTTATTTATTTTGTTGTCCTTAGATACTTTTCAGAAGTGAACTTATCGAATTTTAAGCTATAAGGATAATCCTTTCTTAATTCAACGATTAAACGGTAAATGTGTTTTAAATATTTCCATTTTATAGTTTCCCGTTTTATAATTATTTTTTAAAAAAATATAGAATAAATTTTAAAATAGTTAATGGATCTTTCGAAAACAAATTTCATGCTTTATGCTGTCTTCTAATTTCGATAAAAATATTATTTTCTCACTATTTGAGACGTTATAAAAGGCTTTATAATTTTAAGTAATAAATAATACCAAGAGTTTCAATAGTTTTGTCTTTCGGACCTTCTTAAAAAAGAGAAAAAAAAATGAAATAAAATTGAATTAGGAGGAAAATACGTTCTGAAGAAAAATTATGTAATTTAATTTATGTTTACTGCAATTTAAAACTGCGATGATTGATACATTGTTTATTTTTATGTTTGCGTGCGAATGTAACATTGTTTACTTTTTATCAATGTTATTGTTGTTGTAAAATAAAAATATGTTTGGTGCTTTTAGGGCTAATGAGTAGTAAATATAATAGATGTACTGCTTATGAACTATTCCAAATTAGTAAGTAAGTTTGTAATTACGGAAACTTTTTTGCTGAGAGCTTAAGCACTTATTAAACTAGGGTTATTTTATTTATGTGAATTAAAATGCAATTTTATTTTTCATACGAAAATTGCGCAAAGAAAACAAAACATAAATTACTCACAAAATCAATAAATGTCTGTTAACATAAAATGTATTTTATTTAGTTTGGAAATAGTTCTCATATTTAAGAAACTCTAATTTATCTTTTATGCGATATTGTAAAAAAGGAGAATTTCCGAATTACGAGAACTAATAACTCTGAATTACGAGAACTTGTTTAATAAAAGTTCCTTTGGTTGCTTAATTAAATAAGTGGCAAGGATACTTTGAAATTAACTTCACATTATGAATTTAAATAAAATATATTTAAACTTGGTATTGCAAACAGTTTTGTTTATGTTTTTAGATGATATCTATATTTGTTACTATTTTAAAAATTTAGGAATAATTATTGAAATATATTTTAAAGCTTTATGAAATACTAGAAGGGAAATTCAATCAAAAATAAATCACATTTACTTTTAATTGCTATAAAGCAGCAATATTTTCTTTAAATACAATTTTTTAATATAGAAAATAATCTCATACATGATTATGAGATAAATTTATTTGTTCAAAAACATTTACAGTTTATTATTAGAGCATGCAATTGTAGTTAAAAATAACTAATGAATGTTTTTCCTGATTTCCAGTACGTAATTTATGCATAGATTTCTTTCACTTAAAAAAATGGAAATATGTACTTATCTTTAAAAAATTAAGTATATTTTCTTAAAAAATTTAATGAAAGTATTATTTTTCTAAAAATTAAAAATAACTGAAGTATGATTAGGATTTCATTTCAAATTAATGTGAACAAAAATGTAAATTTTATATGGAAAAAAAATTATTACTTTTATGTGCAAATATATCTTTTCGAAATCATTTGCGTCCCTTTAAAGAAATTTAGAGACATGTATACCTCGTTAGTTAAAAAAATTCATATTAATAAATTCGAGCAATGCAAAAATTTTCTTAAACACAGCACAAGGATCAAATAATATATTTTTGAAAAAAAATGCATTTCTGTATTTTTTAAATATTTTTGACTCTATGCTTTATTATATCGATGCAACTTTAAACTAGAAAAACGCAAAAAAATAATAACAATCTAAATAAAAAAATAATTTTTTACATAATAAATTTTTTATTCAATGTCCTGCATTTTAAAAAGGATATAAAAAATATGATTCCTGTTTTAAATGCTTTCTAAAAGTAAGTATGTTTATACCTAGTTGTTCATTGTTATATTAAAATAAACAACTCATTAATAATTTTAGGAACCTATATAACTTGCATAACTTTAACACGTATGAAATTTATGGTGTTTTTTGGAGTTTATATTTTAAATACGAATTAATTTTTCAAATTTTATTCAAATTTTAAAGAACTTAAAACCTTTAATAAAAAATAACATCAATAAATTTTTCTTCATTAAACTCATTTCCTTCCATAAAACTAATTTTAATCATTCAGCACAGCTACTTAATTACACTACCCGTTACTTCCATTGATAAATTGTTTTCATTATTTAGAATATTGACTTTTAAGTTGTTTGATTTGTTTTTGTGAAAATAATTTGGTAAACTACACCAATGTTACCTTTATATTTAATATAGTTCAATAACAAGTGCTATGACTGTCCGCGATTTACATTCTGAAACTGTGAATATTCTGAGATTTATATTCTAAGACCATTAATTTACAAAGTACCACTTTTCCTTTAACTGTTGGTTCCATAAATTTTGCTATGATATCATCAAATTATATAAAAAAGGAATTTGAAGAGACACTTTAAGTTTTTCAAAACTATGTCAAAATACTGCTAAATTTATTTTTCGTGTAGATTTTCAAATTTAGTAACCATATTAATTTTCAAGCTAAATTTCTATTCTTTAATCTATTGACAATTGATTGTCATATTGATTAATAAAAAGAATTAATAAAATAATAATGCAAAATAATAATATAAATTTTAAGCATAAATTAGTGATAAAATAAAAATTTTTTTTGTGCAAAATATATATGGAAATCTGATGTCTGAAACGCTTTTATTTTAAATATGATATTAAACTGAAGTCATAAGCTGAGCTAGAAAATATTTCTGCAGACGGTATTTTGATAATTATAAATAATTTATGTTTGTTTATACTTTAATAATAGAAATTTAGCTTATTATAGCAATTAATACTGAAAACTTTATAAAGAAACTAAGTACATTAAAAACTGTGAGAAATGAACAATTCTAATGAAATACATGAAAATTTAATGACCTTTTTCTTAAGATGAATTAACAAAACTGAAAAATCCAATTTTAATCTAATTAAGGAATTTTCGACGCACGTTGCGAATAATACAATAAATGGAGGAGAAACATGCTTATAAAATAAAATAAGTGAGGAAAACCAAACATTTTATCAATTATTTTCCAACATTCTATCCTTTTTTTGTAGTAACATAATTATAGCATAAGATACAATTTACATAGAATTTTTTGTTCGCATTTCATTTCATATTTGTTCAATTTTACTTTAAGTTAAATTTATTTTTTTAGTGAATACAGTAAGTGAGGCACATTCATATTAATTTTCTCATGTAGCTCAAATATTTTAAATATATTTCAATATTTTAATGGTATATTAACAATACTATATTTTTCTCTTTTATTCCAAAGTTTAAAAATTCTGAAAATTAGATTGTAATTTATTACCTATTTCTGTATTTTAAAAAGTAAATTTTGAATAACCTACTTGAACCTAGATATCAAATCGTCCTGCAGATATTTATTTAAGTAAATTCAGCTTTCAAAGCACAAATGATGTTTATTTGATTTACTTCACTTTATATAATTTTGTAATACAATACGGTACTAGTACCACATCTTTCTGTAAAACGTAAAATTAACATTACAGGAATCAGAAAATCGACCTCTCTCCTGAGGACAATTTCTTTTTTCAAATAGTGGATTCCCACATATATTAAGGGTGAAAAATGTGTTAAAAGAAAATCGTGTTTTTCTGAAGTTATACTTCTTATGCGACTTCCAACAAGGTTGCGTTGAACGTTTAACGCTACATTTTTATTGGCCGGGAAATCACGTGGTAGGATCCAGTTTCCCCTCATTCATTTTCATATTGTTTTGGTTCTCACTATCATAAAAATAATAAAAGTCATAAAAGTATTGATTTTCTATAAATATTTTTTTAGTTTGATTTGATACACATATAATTTAATAGGATAGTATTTTTTATTTTCAAATTTAGTGGATAACAATTGTAAAAAATGAGTGAAAACAAGCCCACGGACAATGCGACGGATTTAAGGTTATGTCAAGGTTGTAAGAAAAGAAGTTGTCTCATGTGAATATCAATTGATTGTTAGGTTTTCTCTTTTGAAATTACATTATGACGCATTCACATACATTATTAATACAAATACATTTTCCATGGCGAGACGATGAGACAACCACAAGCACTTCCACTGGTTCAAGAGGTCCACAAGGGAAAAATGCACTATATTACCGTTATTACAGAGCACGGAAGCGAGCGGAGCAGAAAAAAGAGTCGTTGAATAGAACTAGTGATCCTTCTACGACTGCTGATTCTTCTACAATTAACGTCGCAGGTTACGAAGTTTAACTTCTTCCGCGCGGAAGGACTCCACGCACTATTTTTTTTCCAGAGAAAGCAGCAAGGTTTTGCTTATGATTTCGTAATTTAAAATCATTGCATGGAAAAATTCATTAACACATTTAAATTTTGATCGTTGGACGAATTAAGAAGTCTAAATAGCACGGAAAAATTCAACCATTACTTTAAAAGGTACTAAAAGGAGTTAGGTTTTCTTTCATTTTTTGTTCTTCCCCTATGTGGAGTATACACGGGAAAAAAAATCCGGTAAAATATACCGTATGTTATTGACCTTTCTGATAGAAAAAGAAATCTGTTTAAAAAAATATACGGTATTTAAACAATTTATTTGATAATTATTCCATTTACAGCTAACCGGAAATTCTGATTTTCAAAATTTTAGCTCTTATTTATTCTTTTATTCTTTTATATATATGTATATTTATTCTTTTTAAAACATATTTTTTTAAAAAAATACGAAAATAAAATTTAAATTTAACCGAATAAATAGTTTTTATACTATATTCGGAGATATCATGCTTTAATTACCAAATTTTTTTCTTAACAATACTTTTTTTTACCATGGTAAATTTAACCTTTCGATGATAATTTTTTTGGAGATTTTAACCTAGAATATTACGATTTATGCACTGAGAAACAAGTTCCGGAAAAATTACCGTACTGTATGATAATGATCTTTCTGATAAAAAAAACATAGTTATGGTAATAAAACAAAAATGTACCGTAACTAAACCATTCATTTGGTAATTTTAACCTTTCAACGGTATTGTATTCCAATATTTCTATTTCCTCGTTAAATTTCCATTTTCCATAAAAATGCAACCTTTAGAGAAAAATATGTCTTTTTGTACTTTTTAAACGTGCTACACATTATTTCATTACATTCTTAATACTTGTCTTAATATAACTATTATCAATTTCCTCAAAAATATATGTATTAAACCTTTTTTTTAAATGCTATAAATTTTAGAGTTTATTACTTTTAAGAAAACTAAGAATAATTTTAGTCTTATTTTTAAAACTATTTTTTCAAACTCATTTTAAATTTCAGAAAGATATTTTAAAATTTTTTGTTGCGAATTCTGAAAGCTAAAATTGTTTCCACGTCGCACAGACAGGTAAAATATATAACTTAATTTTCAAGTTAAAATCTAAATGACTCTTGGAAATAGTTTTCGGAAAAAAAAGCATTAAATCCAAACAAATTGCTTTCATTTTTTTCGATTTAGATTTTGTAACCATTTTCTTTTCTCCTCTTCTTTCCATTTTTCGGAGATTATTCAAACAGAAACAAATTTCTTGAAAGTCATTTACCGGTTTAATAAATAAAGTTAAAGCATATACTCCAGGAGTTATACGCTTCCACTTTATATAACATTCCCAAAATTGAACTATTACTTTGGAAGCCATACTTACACACTGTTTCCGAAAACGAAGTTTTAAAATAGTTTTTTTTTCTTAGATAGAGGTAAATTTGGCGAGAATTTCAGCTATTTTTGTATTTTAATATTTTTTTATAAAGCTTCCTCGAAGATTATTTTTTGTTTTTGAATGCATAAAAGCAATTTTTTGCAGTCACTATATTTGCATTTTTGTTTTGAAAGTTAAGACGCTGTATTTTGCGTAATTTATTTTTACAAATAGAACCTTAAATATGAGAAATATGACTAAGATTATGTTATTTTTTTGTAATAGAATGTGTACATTATTTATAATAGAATTTGTTTTTACTACAAACACTTTTTTTATTAACTAGGTAGCATCAAATTGTTGTGGAAAAAGAATGGTAGTTAACAATTTTATTTTATGATTTTTAAGTACTTTAAGTATAATAGATACTGGAGAAAAGAAATAAACAATTAGAATAATTTTATAGAATACTTTCAATAAGAATATTTTAAATGAAAGCATTATAAAAATGAAAGCTTTATACTACGTTATAATATTTTTTGCTACTCATTCTCTTAAATTGTTTAGTATATAAATTGTTTCTTTTTTAAATTATGATTTAATAACAAGCATTTAATCTGAAACTATCTCTTATTTTTTTAAAATGGAGACTCCTAATATCAATTTCATTTATTGCAGCAATTTTTCTCTATTATTTGCAAATGCTGCGTCAATTACTTATGTAAATCCAGTCCCATGACAAATGAATTCGGAAGCAAGGATTTAAGTAAAATAGTAATCAGTACTTTTCAAATAATCAGTACTTTTGCTAATCCAACTTGTCGTTTTAATTTTAAGTAACAATAAAATATAAACCTCAAATCATTGCTTGGTTGTTTCGTATCAATTTCTAGTTGGTCGTTTCATATTTTTAATTTTAAAATGAAAACTATTAAAAAGAAATTCTCAGCTATTTTATTATATTACTTAAACCCCTTTCTTACATTCTACGAACCGTATGTACCCTGTGAATATACGTTCTACAGACCTAACATGTTTTCCGATTGAAGCTTTCAGCCTACTTGACAAAACCTACATATTATCCAATTCCATAGTTTCATTAACAAATACCAGTATCAGTATGTTGTACTGCTTACGTTTTCATATTTAGGTGTATTAAATGTTCTATTTTCTATATTTTAACTTCACTTTTTCTTAACTGTTTTGGAGGGCCAGCTTACTTCGACACTAAGGGGAGATAGCCCCTTGTAGTATTCAAATATATATTTTTTCATATTTTGTTTTCAATATTTCATTATTTTTTGCTTATATTTAATTGAATAAATGTATGAAAATTTAATCATGCATATACACTTTTTTATCTCTAACTTTAGAACTTTTATTTCATTAAAAAAAAACTATGGTCTTGTGGTCAAAACTATGGATTAAATTTACCCTATTTTTTAACTCCTCAGTATTCTTGTAAAATATTTCATTCCATGAGACAATATGTAATTTCAGAACAAATCATCGCCTTTTATCACATTAACTTAATTTTGAACTCAACTAATCAATATTCCAAAAGTGATAGACGTTTTTAAAAATTAAAATAAAATGAAGATACTTAATTCAGAAAACAGAGAATTTCTTATTAAGAATTAACATAATTTTTACAAAATTTGTAAAAAGATCTTGCTTTTAACTGAAAAAACTAAGTTGCTAACAATTATCATTTGTTGCAAAAAACGTGGCACAATATGAGAAAAGAAAAAGTAATTTTTTTAAATGATTCTTTTGAAATTATATTTCATTTGAAATGATCTCACATGCATTAAACATGCAGCTTTCTTACTTTTCTCAGTTAACTATGGCATCTGTTAAGGAATTTTATTGCTAGCTTTGAAACTTGTTGCGAATAAATAACTTATTTCGTGAGCAGAATGCAGTAAAGAGTAGGGGAGAGTGGGGTCAATTGTAACAGGATACGATTGTAACAGAGCAAAAATTTTGAGTATCGGGCTCAAGATTTGGTTCCTAGGTGGCGCACAAGGAGCATTTAATAAATCTACATGTACACCCCTGCTGGCAACCATTTTTATGTCCTTTTGAAAGAGTTACATTACAAAAGATATTTTCACGCTAGGTAAGTACTTTTTTTGGTATTGGAATATTATATTGTAACAAAGTAATTTTGTTTAAACAAATAAAAATTATTAACCGAATATGTAAGTGGACACCTTAATTAACATTTCAACAAAAAAAAGATTAGTTTTGTTAATTAACTAGCATTGTTTTTAACAAATGAAGCTGAAATGGCATCTTGGGGACGATTGTAACAATAAGTAAAGGGACGATTGTAACATCTGAAAATAAATAATCTTATGTTTACAAACCATTACTTAACTCTTTAAGAACCACCAATAGTTTCCTATATCATTTATATAATATTACATGCTCATTATTATTTTTACTCCTAAAATATCACTACTATTTTGATCAATAAAAAAATATATCACAACTATGATAATATGTATAATTAACTATGTTTTAGTTGAATTTATGATCTGTTACAATTGACCCCGTAAGTGGGGACAATTGTAACAAGTGCACGACTGTCAAAAATTGTTAATAACTAATATAATAACATTTAAAATAAGGTTTTTTTTTTCTAGTAGAGGATAGTCTACTTTACTCGTCTGTCAATTAATACTAATAATATATCGGATTTTTTGTTAGTTAAAAATAGTTAAGTAAAAAATGTTACAATTGACCCCACTCTCCCCTACTTTTCTTTTTCTTCCTTTTCTTCTTTCATTAATTTTTTAAAAAAAATTAGGCTACTTTTGGTGCATACAATGTGCAGCTTGATTAAAAAATGCCTATGTATTCAAAAGTCTAAAAAAAGTAACCACACCAATGAATTGCAAAGATAACTTCACTATGCAAATCGTACTTATTAACTTAGTCACATATGAAAATCTAAGGAGTTTAAAAAAAAAGTCATTAATCATTTTTTACTCATGAAAGATCTCTTCGCGAGATTACATAAAATTTACTTTTGTAACAATTCAAATACTTCCAACTATAAGAAGAAGAAAAAAAATAACTTTCTTAGAGAAATTCAGATAAGGCTTTCATATGGGTTTTTCGTGTTAAGTTTGCTTTTGGTAACATTTTCTTTTATCTTATTCCTCCATGCAAATGTTCAAGCAAAAATAGAGATTTTTTTTCTCCTCGAGGGATTTAAAAACTGCTAGATATGCGTAGATATTCTTAAAGTCAACGTTATGCAATCTAGAAAAGGAAAAAGAAAAGGCGCTTTGCGATCCATAGCTATTTCACCAAGTAGAACCCATGGGTAGGATTTAAGGATTTAATACATCTGCATACACGCAATTGATGTAAACTATGGTTATGGATGAAAAATCCTTGCTCGGGGGTTATGCGTTAGATAAACATTGCTATTGAGCTCAGATGCTTAATGTTTATATTTAATATGCTGAAATTATTTATCTACATTCCAGAACTTCAAAGGAAATAGGAGCCATTTAGGCGAGAAAATTTTTTTTTTCGTATCTGGGCAATATTTTAAAATAAATTGTTCAAGTTAAAAAAAAATGGCAAGGGCTTTATTAGGGATATTTTTAATCTCTGTAATAATTCATTCTCTTTCGTATAAACAATGCTTTTGAATTTTACGGTTGACTTTGAATTTTACGGTTTCAGTAGGCACCGATGACTCAATTAATAATGCGTAAAACAATTATTTATCTGCTTTTGTTATTTATTCAAATTATGTATCCCTCAAAAATAATATAAAAAATATTTAAAAGAATAACTTTATTCTTAGGTTTTTATTTTTTACATACAATGCAATGTCCTATAAGTGCTGTCATTCAGTTTATTTAAGTGATTGGATTACTTTAAGTCATTTTACAGAGAAAACTTCAGACGCTAATTTTAGTATTTTTGTCTTTAGTTTTGTTGCTAACATCCCCTTAGTTGCGTGCTTTATTAAAATTTATATTTACATGTTTTAATGTCTGATATTTGAAGATGTGTTCATAAGCTTTTACTTATACATATTATCATCATAAATCTGTATGTTTTGCAACTTTCTTCCGTAAACTGGTATTATAAAGTTAAACTCCTTATAAACATTCTTAAACATTAACTCAAACAGTGCTTTGATGTTTGGATTAATTCATGGTTTATATTTCTACTTTGATATTTTCAACAGTTTTAAATTTATTGTTGTTTACTGTAATTCAAAGAAAATGTAGAGTACTTTGAATGCACTGACGATATTGTATTACTGTCTTCCAAACTTAAGTCATATTTATCCTTATAATTAGTTATCTAAAAATATTTTAAATGCTTTATGATGAAATAATTATCAATTGATGAATTAATTATTTGTTATTATTCTGAATCACTTTTTCATTGTTAGAAATGTGTTTATAAGTTCATCATTTTATTATTATCTCTATTTTCTTAGTCTAAATTTTTATAATGCTTTTAAATTTCAATCAAACAATATGTATTAATGAATTCTCTTATTTTTCAGTAACTTCATGCTTTTTAACCTATAAAGTTATTAAATTGGAACTTAATGGCATGACTTTACACAATACTAACTTTAAATAAAACGATGCAAGCTTCTCTCAACTTAAAAACTATTCAATTTTATAAACAAAAGATTTTCCACATTTTCATCTGTCTTTAAAATAATATTTTTCAAAGGAAAAAAAAAAGAAACAGTTTTCTTCAGAATTTTAAACCATACTTTATACCTTTGAATCAAAGTTTTTTTTTACACTTTTGAAAGTTAGAAAAATATTCTTAACTAATACCTGTCACACCCAGTTGAACGGCAATGAAAGTTTGTCTCTTTTGAAAAGAAAGCTCGACTATATTGACAGACAGTCCCGAATGGAACGTCATGTACTAAAGAAGAAGAATTACTTCGGCGAACCTCATATGGGATATTGACACTTTTCTCTTTATATCTGATCAATATTTCAGGAAATATCAAACTTGAATTTAATGGCTTTAAAAAGTATCTGAAAAAATGAAAGATCAAGGATTTATTATATAATGATCTATTATATAATAATTTATTATATATTAATTTATTATATAATAATTTAATATATAATAATTTATTTTTGTAATCGTAGTCATATTTATAATTGCTTATAAATCAATGCTGGTTTAGATTATTTGAGTCATTTTCTTTTTAATGTTTCATTAATACAGACTTTAATGTTTCATAAGTGTTGGTACAGACTTTACACATTAATTCTGTAACAATAAAATGATGATATTTGCTGAACATTTTCTTAAAAGTAGAAAAAACTACTTAGTAGATACCAAGCTATGTAATTTAGAAACAATTTATTCAAAACTGCACAGTAAAAAATCCTGTAAGATAACAGTTAAAAGAAGTACTGTAAAACTGTTAAAATATATATTCAGTTATTTAACTGCAATAGTTCGCTCGCTGAGCTTGTCCATATCCCGTTTTAAAGAAATATTAACTGCAGAAGTTTTCGGAAATTTTAACAATGTTGGAGGGTAAAAATTTTTTTCTGAGGAATTTACTGGCATGAAAATACTGCACAGCAGCTAATACTGGCATGAAATACATACACAGCAGCTCATACTGGCATGAAAATACTGCACTGCTACTAGGAATACCAGAGGAGTTAAAAGTAGATCTTGTGATTTGATTTCAGTAAGGTAATACTTTTAAGCATATTATTGTGCAAAGTGACCGTCGCTATGCATGATTATGCAGTCACAAATTATCCTGAACTTAACAGTTTGACCAGCAACTTATTGTGCAATTCGATCCTTGCTACACATGATTATTGAGACTGTTTACTACGGCACATTGTTCTTTTAATAAATTTTTTCGCGTTTTGGCAACCATTTTTTAATTATTTCATTTACTTTTCTGAAAAACAAATAAAGATATTTTTAAAACACTGAAGATAAGATTCAATCTGCTTTTAAAGTACAATTATGCCATCTATTTTCTAGAGATGAATCAGTAAAATATGCGAAATGAATGTAGATAAAAAATAAATTGTGATTTTCTGTTAAATCTTATAAGTTTGAGCCGCGGTGCTCAAGGAATAGAGCACTCTCCTCTTAATGAGGTGGCCCGGGTTAAAATCAAAACGGTAGTAGGTTGATACGAATTCCGCATCCATTTCGCACCAACCAGAGTGCTGAAAGGCTGTCCTTTTGTGGCAATTGGATCACAGGTGAGAGTCCCCTTTGCCATCAGGCTAACTGTGGGAGTTTTTCGTGATTTTTCTAGCCATGTAAAGCAAATACGAATTTTTTTTTCTGTCGGAAATTTGTTTTCTGTATTGGGTTCAGAATTGCAAGACTACGGAGTTGAGATGGTGGTCGTAAACTCAAAATTGAGTCAACTGTTCAACGACGGCTATAAAATGAAATTTATTACTTGACTTAACTTAAACTTACAGAGAAAAGGTGGGACTTGAACTTGAACTTACAGAGGGACTTGAACTTATCTTCATTTTCATTCATTTCATTTAACTTAAACTTATCTTCATTTTAAAAACATATGTAGACTCTCTTTTCTCGAATTGCTTCTATTTTTTTTTCTCTAAACTAGGATGCCTGATCATAAAGCAGCAACACAGTGACTGATCAAATTCGATGTGGGGCTCACCAATTTTTCGATATATTTCATAAAAATGTGAAAATTGACCTACTGATAAGTGCAGCCTTAACATGATAAACCCTTCCTTTTATTAAAAAAAAGAAGGATATTTGTAAAAAAAAACAATATGGTTGCTTAAAAAATGCAAGTAGAGATACATAATTAGGTACTCGTAACGCGAAAAGAAGTGAAGTGATGAAGTCTAACAATATGATTTAAATCAAATTTGATTGAATATCTGTAAGTGACGTCACGCGCGTGTGCCAAACCTGATTGGCTTCTGAATCGCCAAATGTCATGATTTACCTACTATGTAGTCAATTGCAGGTATCCAATTGTAATGCATAAAAAAGTCTGTGAATATTTTTTTTAATATTTTCTTTAATTTAGTAAAAAATTTCTTTTTAAGTTCCCAGAAATTGTTCCCTAATTTATATCAGAATTTGAAGTAAACTAATCTGCATTTAAATGTCGAATAGGTTAATGTTCAATAAGTTTAACACAAAAAAATTGTGCCAATGTGTAAATCTGTTTAAAATACTTAAAATAATGCTTAACTGTGAGCATAGTTAAAAATTTCAAACATTTATTTTAAAAATATGGTTACAAAAATAATATACCCTCTTATTTATAAAATAATCTAAATTATTCCATATATTGGGTTACTAAATAAACATAGATTTAATCATTACAGAAAAAAATATAAGCTATTATATGTTAAAGACTTCAGGCCTTCCAATTCTGAAAAACTTGCTACTTTTTCGTTAATATAAAACTCTTTTGTATCGATTTAATCGCGTTGAAAGTTAATAAAAAAACGACTGATGCGATTTAATTTTAAATAAGCGATTCATGTGATAATGGAGTTTTAATTTATTGCATCTCATTTCAGTCCTCTTTTTTGTTAACTTTGAATTCCGAAACAACAAAAAAAATTGTAAACACTTTACAGAAAATAAAGAAGAACTCTCCGCATTAAGTTATTTAATTAAGTTCTGGGCAATGATGTGGAAAACATAAACTATTAAAACTTTTGATCGTGAATACTTTAAGAACTTCTTTACGTCAAAGTTCTCAAACGAAATTTTCTGTTTATTCCAGACATGAATAATTAAAATTAATTTAGCTTTAGGCTATGTTTAAAGTGTCAAAAATCTCAGTTTGCTGTTTAAAAATAAATTAAAATAGTTTATTTAATATAACCTATACATATTTCATCGTCGCAAAAATTTTCCAGATTTATATAACAAAAATTTATGAAGGGCTTTTTTGTACTCCATCCTTATTTACGTACACGAATTTATGAGAAAAATGTAAAAGTTAAGTACACTTGAAATGTTATGCTCGGCTATTTTTCATTTAATAACTTAGCATTGCCTAATTCTGTACGTTATGGAAATATTTTGCATAAGAAATTATTACAATAAAATGCAAAAATTAAAGGCTGTTTATGTAACACGCTCCCCCAAAATGCTCTGTAACGTGTTAACTTTAAGTAAACAAAACTAACTTTCCTATACTTTTCAATTATTATATTCTACAAATAGAGCATGCTTGGAAATCAGGTACAACTATATTATTAAATAGTTTTAGCCTGTTTCTTCTTTTGAACATTGATATTTGTTCTCTATCTTTAATTATTTCATGTTATTTAATTAGTCTATCTTTAATTATTCATCAAAAATTTAAATTTTTTTTTTTCATTTTACCCGAAAAAAAATTTTGTATGCTGTCACATTTACAAATTTTGTTACTTTACGAATTAGATAACTTATGAATGACTTGTTCAAAAAGAGAAATAATGACATTTCTAGTAAAAAAAACAGCATAATTTTGGTCAATAGAAACCAGAATATATGGTCTTGAAACTATTCGTATGGTAACGGTTAACTGAAAATTCTGGTTTTCAAAGTAATAGTTCTTATTACCAAACATCTGGCAAAACCTACAAAACTGAAAAATAAATTTAACTGTATAAATAGTTTTTATGCCATGCTAGAGCATCGTGATAAAAATACCAAAATTTACTATCTTTACCAAAATTTATCACATAATATAATAAAACTATGTTTTATTGTTAATTTTACAAAAATCTGCGCTTTACTGAACTTTTTAGGGTTACCAAAGAGACAGAAATACGGTAAATTTAATCATATTCTAGTAGTTTTGACCATGATTTTGTTCGTAGATTAGACATGCTAACAAGTAAATACCTTTATTTGACATTTGGTGAAACTTTCTTAATTTAAAAATTTCCAACTTTATATTTTTTAAATAAAACTAATTCATTTTTTACGAGATGCTCAAAATAAAAAATCAGTTAAAAATGTTATTACGCAGAATAAACAGAGCTTTTAATTTTAAATTCAGTGATATAGTTAAATAATTTAAAAATCTAGTTAAATTTTGCATGAAAAAACTAACGTCGTAGTAAAAATTGATTAGTGGTCGTAATATCATTTTGAATTATGGTTTTCATCAAATGTGATCTTAATATAATTGAGTTGCAAAAAAGTTAATTATTGTTTTCAAAAATGATTTCCGTTTTATATTTTTGCTGTTGAAAAATTAAGTCACGATTTTTTTTCTAAATTAACTGAGCTTGATAAAATTTATGAACATCCAGTCATTTTTTGCCCAATATTCAGACAAAAGTCTCAATAAAGAAAATGCTCAGAAATGGATATTTTTCAAAAATTCCATGTATGTAGATGTTTTAAAGTAAAATTTTCTAATTTTGCAGTCGATAGTATTTTTCACCAGCAATTCTTTTTGAAAAATTTCTCACCATTTTGTCAATTTATAATTTTGATAAAGATGATATTAATTGTAATCATACTAACACAGAACTACTCACAGAAATTTTTATAACGAAATACCAATAATTTGCCTTTAATTGTCTGTTGTCGGTATATTTCATTATCGTTTTCATGGCCATTTTTCGTACTCCATCACTACAAGTGAATTAAAAAAAGCATTTGTTTTTACTCCTAATATCCAAAAAAAAAATTTTTTGCTACGAAATTTAGATTTTACGTAATAAGATTTTGAAGATAATACGTAATATCATTGTCTTTATAACTTATCAATATGTTCCTTTTTCAAATTTTAGAAACAAATGTTAATTACCATGTTATTGCAATATTTAAATACAAAATCAATAAACAAAACAATAGGCACTTTTTTAACGAAATAAAATTACATCACTCAAAAAGGAACGAAAGAGAGAAATAAAACGAAAAGAAAATGTGCAACATGAGAACACTTGTGGCTAATATATTTGTAACTGTCTTTTAGTATTTGTAATCCTTTATTGTTCTGATTAATTCTAAAAAAGTAATAAAACGAGTCATTCGAAATAAAGACACTTAACTGCATAAAAAGAAGATGCATAAGAAAGAAAAAGATGAGAGAAGGTGCAAACGACATTTTCCGCAAAATAATAAAAATCGTCTGAAAATGGGGTTGTTCCGGAAGTGCCAAAGGGTTTAACGGAACTTCTCATCAGTGTTGACGACAATTCTGAAAAGGATGACATCTACCGGCCGTCGGTGTCAACTTATTGACTCTTTAAAAGGTTAAGAGTCTCTAAGACTCACGCACATCTACACACCTGTGATAGAATATTCCAGGCTAAGAAAATATTTCTTTTTTGTTTCTTCTTCTTGAACGACGATATCGAGCGAAGAAACATGGAGAGAGAGTTTTAATTCGATCTCATTAGCGGGGTATATCACCTGTCAAAGTCTAGGGGTTATATTTTTTTTTTCGTCTCCCAGAAATCAGCCCATTTTTCTTTTCCGAAACTTTTGAGCAGAAATTGAAGAAGTATATTTGAAGTTAAGTAAGATTTGAAAGGTGAAATTTAGTTGGTTTAAACGTTTGAAAATATAACTTAGCGCAAAGAATTTCCTAAATACTAAAAAGTTTAATTTTTAAGCAACATTTGCTGAACACAGACAATTCGTACAAGCTTGACATTTTTCTCTGGCTTTAAGCAAACAGCTTTAATTATTTTAACGAGAGTTTGTAGTTTGATCAAAATTTCCTTTGGAATTATTGTTTATATATCGTACCTAAAAACACATTAGCATTGATTCCGCGCAATTGTATTGAATGTAAAAAATAATAATAAAAGAGATAATGAAAAAAATTAAGCGCAGAAAAATTTTAGTTTATTAGAGGATTAGATTTAGAAAACATGTACTTCCTGCACTATAAAAAACTCCTGGATGCATCAATCGCTAAATCCGTTTTACCATAAAGTGCCTTTTTACCATAATATATTATGCATTAAATTTTACAGTAATACTTATATAATTAGAGTGATTTGGCGATTTTACAGTAATTATTACTATGAAAATTTTGGTATATCAGAAGCTATGATATAAGTAGACATTGCAAAATATAAGGTATGTTCGAAAAATTTTAAAAGAAATGCCATCTTTTTTTTCTTTTAATTAGATTTTTGTTACTCTTATAAGGAAACAATAATATATTTATAGAAATAATTTAAAAAAGCTTACTATGCTACTGAATTTATTATAAAGTTCCTAAATGCTGAAACAATTAAGCATCTTTTTTTCCTCCAAAACAAAATGATTGTTTTGGAGTTAATTCATGCAGTTACATACCTTTATGCAATGTATAAATAAAATAATTATTAAAAAAATTTTGGACTTCACTCAATATTCAAATATACAAGACATAATCTGGTCTGTACATAAGACTCTACAAAAAAAATACAAATATTATTTTTATTTTAAACATGTTTTTTCTTACATTATTTATTAGCAAGATAAAAAAATTACTCATTTATTTATTTTTAAATATTTGCTAAGATTTTAATTAAATAGTTGTATTTATTTACAAATAAAAATGAAGAAAACTAAACTGAACTACAAATAACAAAGGAAAAGGATTAGAATTTAATTTTGGTTTTAATTGTAAATTAATAACAATATAAATAAAAAATTTTTAAAGTAAACTTAATATCTCCTGTGAAATTTCGTTTTTAAGCTACAAAAACAGGTGCGTGACAATTATAATGTCAATACTTCAAAAACATTTACAGAAATAAATAACATCTACCATTAATGCTTCATTTCTAAATTGGCCTATTTATTAGATATAACTGTTATATCTCTCATTTTTATCACTATATATTAGCACCTGTTTCATCATTAAATTTGTGGTTATTCACAGGTACACTGTGCAATGTCTAAAAATAACTTGCGGTTAGTAATTATAACAAATGTATTTGTTTTTCCTAATTTATCTTAAACGTTACAAGTTATCTTAAGTGGACATCTGATATCAGTTGACAACTTAGAATCACGCAGAATTTAATGCTTTTCCATGTGCTATGCCATGATTTTCTATCGAAATAGCATTATTTACTTCATTGTAAAAACATACCGTTTACAAAAGTGGACATGATTTCAGGAAATTCTCGCTTTAATTTGTTTCAATTTTTTTTTCATTGACTCTCAAGAAATATATCCTGCCAAATTTTATCTTTATATCAGTGTTATACATTATCACCACTACATGATTCATCAAACGAGAAAAAAGATGTGGTTAAAAATAATATGCTAAAATTTACCATGTTTCTTGCTCAATTGGATCAAGAAAAAGTTCGATAATTTGGGCCAAATTAGTATTGATTTTGGTAAACTTAGTAATAAAATATGGTTTTATAGTGTATCTTAATATTTATTACATGTGATAAAATTTGGTAAATTGCATATAATACCTTAGAGCATGGCATTTAAATCATTTATTCCCTAAAATTTAATTTCCTGTTTTGTAGTTTTTGCTAAATGTTTGTTAATAAACTAATATTTTGAAAACCAGAATTTCCTGTAAATTGTTATGAAATGAAAGGAAAAATCTCCTAATGCATAGTTTAGCACTAGAGCGACAGTTATTTTTATCTACCTGAAGCGGCCATTGCTGTTATTTAGCTCGAGATAAGAAAATGAGCATAAATATTTGATTTTCAGGTGAAGTATCATTATAAAAAGTTTGAAAGGGATATTTGTATTATTCTTCACATTATGCAGTATACTTAGTGTTATTATTTGTAATATACCAAAAATTATCGTTTTTTAGAAGAAAAAAAATATAATAAAACTGTTACATACCATGGTAGGTATTAACACATGGTTTGAAATAAAAGTTACTAAAGAAATTTTTCTAAAATTCTCCAGAAATAAGTTTTAGGCAAGATGACCATTATTGTATTGCGTCGTCAGAAGGAACATAAGTGGCGTTAATTACTTGTCGTTTCAAAAAAGTCTGGCAGGGGGCAAGCGAATAGTTTTTCTTTAGCAATCTTACTTTCCTTATAAAGCTCAAACTAAGGGACTTTTAAGAAAATTGTGTTGCTACACGCTGAAAAAAAAATAGAGAGAAATTGGCAAAATTAAAGTTGAAAAAACTAAAATTAGCTATATTCTAGAAATCGGCTGCGTTGTTCAAAATCAGCTGATGCAGCGCATAAACGCTAAAAAATTTAAGCATTGAAAACAATAGACGATACTTTTTAAGGGAAATTTTCAGGATTCTAAACATTGTTAAAACTTCCATAACAACTTATAGTACTCAAGATGCAGAATTCTTTTTTTTACATTGATACATAATATTATTTTTTTTTGATCATTTAAGAAAATATTTTTAAAAAAAGTGCCAGGTCGTTAAATGTTTGCTAGATGGTGTAAATTATCAATAATTTAACAGTATTATAACAACTCTTGAGGGTCTCTTAGTTTATTGGATGTAAAAATTCATCCATGTGGACATTCTTTTCAACAAAGGAACGTTACGGCATGTTCACCAAACTACTTTTGTCGTTTTCTTCCTAGATATATCACTGTGCTCAAAAAGTGTTTGGTCTTAAGTTCCACAGCCAGTCAGAAATTAAATCTAAATTTCATAGTCTTTTCTATACTAAGTGTTGAATAAATTTTTAACGAACGTAATTTTTAATGACGAGAGCTGTTAATTGAATATTATTAGTTTTCCCTCCCATAAAATACAAAATAGAATTTTCCCCCAAAATGGATCCCTTCTCAGATGGTTGGGGAAGTTAGTCATTTCTAAGCCATATGTGAGCTTATATCTTGAAACAACCTTAATAGAAAAAAATTATAATTTCGTAAACGATTACGAGGGAGCCGGGATAGCCTGGTCAGTAAGGCGGTGGGCCCATGTCCGAGAGTTCTTGGGTTCGAACCCCTCCGGCCGAAGACGTAAAGTAAAATGACTGATGCACGTTAAATCTATCGAGTCGCAAAAGTCCTCTATGTTCCCATAACAAATCAATACCTCTGGGGGTACTGGATTGGAGATCGATCGTTCTCTGATTTATGTCAAAATTAGGATCTGTGGATGAATGAATGGATGCATGAATGGGTCCGCCCTATAAACGGGTGAGACGTATGGTGTCTCAGAAGTTGAATTCTTGGCCATAGATGGTGCCACTGGAAAACAAGAACAATCGCACCCCCTCTGCCTAAACAGGCATACGTCAGCAACAACAACGATTACGAGGGGTTGGAGAACAGCAGCAAGTAGAAAGGGGAGTTACTTTGCAAAAAAAAATGTTCAGCATCGATCTAGCTAGGCTCGTGTCCGATTAAAATAAAGCTAAGCAACTGAAGCAAAACATTTCATTTTAAAACCGTTGTTGAACAGCCGGTCCAATTTTAGGTTTACGAATACTAATGAACATAGCCTTGTAATTTTGAACCCAACACAGAACACAAGGGAACGCCTGGATCAAGTATTGGGAGAAATCTGCCGTCATAGAGGACTTTTTCATAGAACTAAAACACATTTGCGTTACATGGAGAGGAAAACTAGGAAAACCTCCCATGGTTAGTCTAGTGGTAAGGGGTTCCTATCCCATGATGGATCTACCACAGTGGGTATTTTAAGTCAGCACTCTGGTAGATGCAAGCCGAGTGCGAATTTGAATCGAGTAGCCATTGCTGGGATTCGAACCCGGTTCACCTCATTGGAAGGCAAACGCTCTATCCCCTGAGCCTTCACGGCTCGAAGTAAAGGCTGGGGCTAAATCTAAGTGACACACTCAAATTTTAATAGTGGTCATTTTGACCGTAAATGGTCGTTCTAGATAAATCGTTCTTTTGTGAGCTCATTTTAAGTTCGAATGAAAATTTACTTTAATGCTTTTGTAGATCTCAATAAATTAGAAAAAAAGTCACGAAAATCAAGTAAGATGGAATAATTATTTTAACTATGCTGATTATCTGTCAAAATGACAGGACTTGTTATTTTGACCCTATTATAGTTAATAGAAACACAGCAATAATATTGTCTGACATTAAATAAAGAATATTTAGAACAAAACATATTTGAAAAAATAGATTTAAAATATCTTATAACAATTTTCGTTAAGTACTTAATGGTTTCACTGCATGCATGGTATAGATGACAGTTAAGAATCTGCTATAAAATTTTAAATTTCATAACTTATTTTATAAAGTTACAGATATTTTGTATATGTTTCTATGTTATGTTTCTATCCAAGAAAATATAAAACAACTATCGGTAGTGTGAAATATGTATTTACAGAGGTATTTAAGCAGATATGAAAATTAGAAAAAAAAAACTTAAATCAAATCAATGTCCACAACTTGAGTTCAGCTGTAAAAGTAACACGTTCACCAATTCTGTTCTATATACATACTCTTACATGTATGTCAAATCAAACTAATAAAAATATTAAATAAATAATCCCTAGAAACTAAAGTGATAGATATTACTTATTTAAAAGCTTAATTCGCTTCAAAAACATACAAATTGGAAATAAATGCTTCAAGTACTCAAAAAATGGGCGCCCAATTTCAAGACTTACCAGATATGAGTGAGAAGAAACATAAGTTATTTGAAGTATGAAACGCAAAGATGCCAATGAAAAATCGAAGAATAAAGGTGAGAAACAGAAATCAAAAAACCGCTGTAGCCAAGAGAGAAAAAAAGACAAAAAATGTGAAGCCACAGTGGCCGAGAGGGGGGAATCCGAGTAAAATAATTACTAAATTTTAATTGTTTGTAATAATGATTTTGGATTTTTTTGAAGTCTATTAGAAGAAACATTTTCCTATTCTAACGAGAATCATGGCTCTGAAAATTAAATGGATTACTGAAATATCCCAAAATATTGCAACCCAAACAAATAGTTTGTATAATAATATTTTGTATTGAAAGAACAAATCAATATTTTTCTTGCTACGTTATTTTATCCAGCCAAAGCAAATTTCTTCTGAAATTCCCTTTTCAAAAATCAGTTCAAGTTATTTGTTTTGTATCACATAAAGAATATTTTCCAGCAATGTACTTCAAACGTGTTGGAAATGAATGCTTTGCAAGAATGCTGCAGAAAGATAAAAGCAAAATGACTCAAATACAAGTCTGGACAGGAAATAAATAATAAACATATTGTCACTTTCGTTCTTTTATATCCGAATCGATAGAAACTATCCAGAAATTCCTGAGATGTTAACTTTTGTTTTTTTGCAGTCACTCAGTGGAAGAACTATCTGAGATTTTCCATCACTTTTTCTCTCAGTGGGAAAGTTACCACTTATGGTTGATAGGGCCAAAAACTGAGATTCTTCGGAAAATCGAAAATGGTAGATGTGCAGTTATCGTTTTGGAACTATTTTTTTGAGGAATATATTTTTTTATACTCTTTAAGCAAAGAACTAACTGTAGTATTGTTTTTTTTTATTTGGTAATTGTTTAGAAGTGCTTTTGATAACTTTTTGAAAAAGTATACTTAGAAGTTGTTATTGATATTGTTACCCTTTTGACATTTCTGTTGCTTTTAAAAGTTATTAAAGTGTATGATTTATTATTTCTTCTTTCTATAAATATTTTATTGAAAGTATTTAACTAGTGTTATTTTTTTATGTGATTTTGAACATAAAAAGTTTCAGATAGTAAATCTTCGTATTATGAAACAAAGAATACAAGCAAGAATTAATTCATTTAGTTCTTCTTTACCTCTTTACCCACAAGTAAATGTTTAGCAAATCTCGTCTGGTTTAATATCATTATAAGTGGCTGACCTTTTTTTACTGTTGAGTTATTCTTGAATAGTAAAATCTACCAGAAACAGAAATTGAAATAGATATTTAGAACAGAAATATATATTTATTAACTGCACTTCTTGTTAGTTTTAAAGGGAGAAATGGTTTTAGTGGGCATTGAAAATAATATTAAGATTATGTGACTTTCAATGTACATTAGTAATTTTTATTTATTGTTAAAATTATTAGTACTTAGCAGATTTAAGGTTTAGACTTTAAATGGTTAAGACTATTTGTTAGTACATAAGAAATAAAAGGTACTAAGGGTGATAATATATATATTTTTTTAATTTTGCTCTCTCTCTCTTTCTATTGATTTGCTTTCAAGTAAACTATCTTTCTCTTGTTTTGTGTTTAATTGCTGAAAAAAATACACGGATCAGGAAAAGTAAATAAATGAAACGAAATTATTAATAGTCGCCATGAAGAATTTCTAGTAGAAAGTGATATATATTGAAAGTGATATCTATTGGGAAAATGAAAATTTGATATCTATTGTATTGTATTCGTACAGTTTCACTGAGAAAAAAGCATTGTCATAATTACCAGAATCTGGTGAAACTTATTGCGTTTTTGTCGATATGAGAACAACAAAAAGATCGATTATTTTTATAGAATCACTTTGGTAATAATTTTATTAAATTAATAATAATATATGGTTTTATAATATGTGATAAAATTTATTAAATGATTTAAAATTTGGTAATTTTATCATGATACCTAAGAGCATATAAAACTATTTCTTGGCAAAATATACTTTTTAGTATTGTCTTTTTTTTTCAAATTTGAAAACCAGTAATCCTGAAAAATTCCAAATGAATGGTTTAAATACCGTATGAATGGTTTATTAACCAGAATTATGTTTCTTTTACTAGAATAATCATTAGAGTATGATAATTTTACCAAAATTATTTTTCACTATTGTAATTGTAATTTCAATTATTGTAATTGAATAGATTGATAGGTTTAGTTTATAGAGAAATATTTGAAATTTTGCTTGCATATGATCGAAATCCTTTAGGTAGTTTATTGTGTGATCAACTCAGTTAATGAAAGCGGACGAAAAAGTTTAAGTTCTGTGTGCAAATGAATATTGTTCGTTTTGAACTCTACCAAATAATGAGAAAAGATTTCAATAATAAAAAAGCTTAGGGAAGAGTCGGGTAGTCCCGCCCAGCGGGTACCCCCGCCCACTGTCAATTTCACATGTACAGAATTTTTTTTCAAGTCAATGGGCCATCAGACATTAATTGTTATATTAAAAAGAGATTATTTCGAAATTTCAAGCATTTATGCAGCTGTTAACATGGTAAACAATAGTTTTGAAAATATGTTGAATACAGTAGTCATGAAATTAAGGGAAATTGGTTGAATGTTTCGATTAAACTTCATTTTAATACTAAAAAAATAATTTTTTCTATACATTAAAGTATGTAGTCTTAAGTTTAATTTGCACAAAGAAAGAAGTCTATATGTGAAAAATTGTTCGAGTAATTACAAATTTACAAAAAAAAATTGGATTTCGGGTAGCCCCGCTCACATGAATGTCGGGTATCAATGACCAATTTTATTTCGTCGATAAATGTACGGTTGCAAAGATTATTATTTTATTGCTTCAAATTTGAATGTTATAAGCATTTTTAACAACAAACATTGTTGTTATTAAATGATTGTTATCAAATGATAGAATTCACTATAAGTATATAAATATGTAATAAATAAAATAATTTTGTGATAAAAATGATAAACGAGGTTTACCTATTGTCAATACATTGGTCATTTTCATTTACACCTGAAAAAACTGTCAAAAAACATAATTTTTGTAACTGGGTGGGGCTACCCGACACATTTTGAAAAGAGCTGAAAAGCATGTTTTTTTAAATTTCTATTTTCTTAAGTTAAACTATCCTTTTTTTGGTTTATTCTTTTTGCATTAGTTAATTAGATGATAAAACAGTAGAAACATACAAAAATATTGATTATTACTCAATATTATACAGAAATATAAGCAATACTCCTTAAGTGAGCAGGGCTACCCGACTCTCCCCTATATGTATTCATATATTCACTTAAAAATAAATAATTGTAAATAATTAATGTTCCGTTATAGGAATGATACTAGGACACTTAAAAATCCAAATAGTACTAGTGGGACAGTTATATTAGAATTCCTAAAAGAATTACAGAGCCTTTCACGTGATAGTTTAAAATTTCATGCAAATTGTGCTCCGCGTAATACTTAAGATGGGATTATTGTTGTTTTTTTAATCTTATTTTAAAATTATGAAGAGCATTTTCTTTAATCTCAGATTCAAGTGTATCCTGTAATTTTCATTAAATTGAAAATAAAGTCTGAATAGATTTTTAAACATAATAAACTTAATGAAATATAAAAAGCTAATAATTGTGTAAATTTTTAAACGTAAAATGTCCTACTTTTATCTTTTTTATTCCCAAGTGATGTTTCCTAGCATCATAATAAATCAATCCGAAGAGGAATCCGATCCTTTAACCTTTCCTCGTCAACAAAAAAAATAAAGTTACTTTTTAACTGCTACACAAAAGTTTACTTTTATTATGAGTATTATTATATTGTGAATTTTAACTCGTAAACATATAAATTAATACTTAATTTTATGTGGGCGAGATGTCGTGAAAAAAAATTGTGCTGCATTTGTACAATACTTGATCTTGCCTAATTTGAGAGTGGGGCTCCTAAAGCAACAGAGTTTTTTAAATGACATTTATAGAGTGTATTTTGATGAAATGTATAAGATTAAAACCGTTATATATAACAGGTTGTCACGTAAATGTTGTAATAAACTTCAACGGAAGTTAAGACACATGAATAGGATAAAAATTGCGGAATAAATATCGTCATATACCTATAGGTGCGATTCTCCTATTTTGACCTGCTCAGAACCATAAGAAGAAACTCCCAATGAAGTTAGTCAAACCATTTACGTGATGCCCTGTTATGTTCAATGTTTTTCAAGACAAAATGGACTGAAAATGTCATTTAATATAAAAACTGTATGAGAAATAAATGAATTTCAGATTTGAAGTCAGTGAAACTAAGGTATCTAAAACTTGTTAAAAAAATTTCATGCAACAGAAACAAGAAAATGAGAAAATTTTTGTGATTCAAATAAAAATGTTTTACAGCATTAATACTTTTGATTTCGAAAATTTGTATACCAGTATACCACATGGAAAGATTATTGAGATTTGTGAAGGAATTTATGATAGGTATTTATTTAATGAGAAAATTGATAAGTTTAATTGGTTGGATTTATGTAGGTTTTATCTTTTTGTGAATGTTCTTTTTAATGGTTTAGATTTTTACAAACAAATTATTGGAATTCCACAAGGTAATTCCTTTTCGGGGGCTTTTGCCAATATTTTTTTGCATTTTTTTGAGGCTAAATTTCTTGAGCATAATGAATTTAATGCTTTTAGATATACTGATGATTTGATTTTTCTTAATTATGATAATTATAATCTTATTTATAGTATTTATCCTGGAGATTTAGTCTTGAAGAAAGCTAATGAGGATTGTTTTAATGTTGAATATTTAGATTTTAAAATTGATATTGTTAACAGCTTTATTAAAATTGGTGTCTTTGATAAAAGAAAAGCTTTTAAATTTAAAGTTATTTTTTTCTGCAACTTTAATACTAATTTGTGTAATAAAATATTTAAAAATTTAGTTTTTTCACAATTGGTTAGAATCAAAAGTATTTGCAATAATGTTGAAAGTCTTCAGGAAGCTGTGAATTGTTCTTTAAATAATTTGATTAATAATGATCTTCCTTTTAATTTTTGTAATGTTAATTTTTTAATTAAAAGAATGATTGAAGAATTCTAGGTTTTTATATTTTTTTCTTTTAACAGGACGCAATTCAAGTCTTAACTGAGCAGCCCCAGTTAAGCATTCTATTAATTTATTACATATTTCTTTCTCTTGACATTTTTCACTTTTTTTTCTTCATTTGCGCATTGTAATAGAGGGCGTTGTTCTCTTTAGGTTTTAGCTTTTTCTTTTCATTCGGCTTGCTTGAGAAATTGATGTCTGACCAGTGAATATGTGAGTTTTTATTTTTCTGATGATTTTGTTTGAGTTTCTTTTCTTAATTTGTTATTTATATTGCATGTTTTTTTTCCTGGACTTCTGTGCAAAACCATCGGGGTACTAAGGGAGTTAATTTAAGCATTCGCTTCTCCCTCAATTAGAAATGGTTTTGGTTTTATGGCTACCGGGGCCGGTACCCCCTGAAGACGTCGGCTTCGGTGGTCATATTTTAATTTTTATTTCCTTCATTTTCTTTTTCTTTATTGCTACTTTTTTCTGAAATTTCTGCTGCTTTTTAGCGCATTTTTTCAAAGAAGTTTTTTCCATTTAGAATTAAAAATATGTGTGTTTTCTTTTAGTATATATATATATATATATATATATATATATATATATATATATATATATATATATATATATATATATATATATATATATATATATATATATATATATATATATATATATATATATATATATATATATATATATATATATATATATATATATATATATATTGACCATGCAGACAATATAAATTATTATTTTTGCACCCATTGTTTATATTTTAAATATTTGCACTGTAAAATATCTTGTTCTACTTTAAAAACTTTATGCTTACTGTTTAAAGTAAAAATACCACATCTTGGATCAATATTTCTATCAACCATTGTAACTCTTATAGATAGATGATCTTATGATATCCTGAAACACACTAACTCTAGCATAAAGATTTAGGAGCAAACATATATTCTCATTCTTCATCCAAATTGCTTTAAAGCAGATCCAAATCCAAAATATCGGAGGTAAATGTTTTTTTTTCTTTTGTATATGGGTTGTGAAATCTTGCCATAAACAATCTTTATATTCCATAAGTAAACGACTTTGTAAGCACATTTTCACAGAGGCATTTCTTCAAAAATAAATGGAATAAAAAAATACATTGCAATTTTTTTGTATTTGTAGGCAGGCGTGTTTCTTTCTCCAAACGCTCAGAGGTGAAAACAAATCCGACATTGGTTTAGATGTAATGTTAAACTTTTATTTCTGTCATGTATTTATTTTTCAAGAAACGAATTATTTCTGAAATTGACACCCAAAATAGTATATTCTTTTTTAAAAAAATAATTTGAAATGCAGCTTTCGATAACAATTACTTTCTTATGCAATTTAAGTCTTTTTTTTCTAATTTCAATTTAAGCTTTCATGCCAGTAAATATTTTAATTTTTTCATCTCCAAAGGAAAAGTCCTGAGCAAAATTAATTAGTTAAATATTAATTAAATAGTATTTTAAAAATATAGAAATTATCCTTAGGTTTCAAGTTAATGTAAAATATTTTAATTTCACTCTATATGGCTTGAAAATTTTAGGAAAAATGAGAATTAAAAAAATAGAATCGGAGAAAAATATTTGAAGTATTTTTGACTGAATAGTAGGTGAGAATTGAATCAGTGGAATTACTTACGGCATCCCTAGAAACCTTTGCATTTGCTATATATAAGTAGTTGATTGCTATAATACAATTCGCTATTTGCTTTGTTGGTAACATTTTCAGGTTTTCCTGATCTGTGTTAGAGATCCTTTCTGTTTCAGTGAAAATCACTGTTTTGATCTATCAGTGCGAATGGAAAATAAAACCTTAAGGTGCTTACACTTTAAAACAGTTTGCTATGTGCTTTGTTGATAACATTTTCAGGTTTTCCGGACCTCTGTTACATATCCTATCTGTTAAAAGTAATATTTTGATCTATTAATGCAAATGTAAAATAAAACCCTAAAGTGCTAGCATTTTAAAACAGTTTGCTACGTGCTTTGTTGGTAATATTTTCAGAATTTGTAGACCTGTGGTAGAGATCCTATCTGTTACAAACAAATGCTTTGATCAATCAATGCGAATAGAAAATAAAACTCTAAAGTGCTTATATTTTAAAACAGAACTCATGTAGATAAGTATCAAAATAATGGATTACACGCTTAAAAAATAAGTTATATTTGTTAGACCTAAATACGGCAAGGCATTGCATACCTGCTTTCTTTGAATTAGTCTTTTTTTTCACTTTAAATTGCCCCAAGGTATGTGTGACTAGCCTAACTTGTACAAATATATTGCGGTATTGACTATGCCCCTCTTAATATATAAAAAAAATTTACCCTCTAACTGAAGCTGTACATTTTTGAAGTATTCCAACAATATATTCTTTAATAGTTACATTCATGATTAACTTCATTTATTTTAGTTTATGCAGGTTGCATGAACAATAAGTTTTTACTTCTTAACTATTAAAACTCAATCGATTAGCAAGTACTCAAGAGAAAAAATATTAAAAATGAGTCTTATCCAAAGAATAGTATTCAACAATTCAATTTGCAATACCATCGCGTACCTTGGACCAATTTTCTTTACTTTAAAAATTATTTTTTAAAATGTGGAGCAAACTACATTCATAAAAAATGGCATGTCTAGAAAAAAGCATAATATATTTCTAAGTAATTTCCATATAATTTCTAAGTAATTTAAATTATTACTTTATTTAAAAAAAGAATAAACAATAAAATTTGCTTAATTTTGTTATTAAACTTCATGTATGAAAATCTTGAACTCGTCGAAGAAACTATATGTATGTGACTCTTTCCATTATTTATTAATAATTATAGAATCAGATTACATATTTTATTAACTTTTATAGAATCAGGACAATATACATCAATTATTATTTTAGAATCAGAACAATGTGATTTATTAATAATTCTCGAAAAGAAAATGATTATCTTATTAATTATTCCAGAATAATAAATGAATATTTTATTAATTAGTATAAAATAAGGACTACTTATTTTATTAATTATTATAGATACAGGACTGAATATTTTAGTTATTATTATAGAATCAGGGATACAGAATTCATGACTTATTATTAAAGTACCAAGAACCATGTCATAAAACATCGCATTTATTTTTCAATAAATATTAAACTGTTCTTTCAAATCATAAATTTTAAACTTTCAGTTTGGAAGTTCATTTATCGGACCGAATTTTATTCGGTTCGTCTATCAATTCTAGTTTCAGACGTTCTGCATAGTTATATATATTCAGAACTTGTAAATAGAAATTATTGTCAATAATTTAATTAAAAAATAAATAATTTTATGAACAAAATCATTATTTTATAAATTTAAGGATCAGCACATAAAATAGTGTTACCGGATAAAATGTCAATACCGTCTGATTGATAATAATTTATCAGTAAATTTTATGATGGTAACGTCAGCAAACATACATGAGGCATAAAAGAAACGAAAAGAATTTTTCGAAACATTATTTGCTATTGAAACATCACAAATGTTACACAGAACACTTTTTTTAAGGATAAAAAAAAAACAAATCAATTGAATTCCTGTTACAATGAAATCGGTTCTTCTTGCGAACTAAAAATACACAAAATCGAAACTCTCAAACATTTGCTGACGTGAATAGATTTTTCGATCATTCTTGCCAAAACATTCTAAACAATAAAATTTCTTTTTTAGTCAGATAGAATGAATTAGAATTCTCTTTTTTTTATTTTCTGCTTTTCAATCCAGTTTCACGAAAAGCGAATGTAACCAAAACGAAGCTTTTCAAAGCCACGGCTATTTATAAAAAGAATCGCAGACACTACATCGTTTATTTTTCATGAAACTAAAACTCCTTCTCAAAAAATGTCGATATTTTAGCCGTGAAACTAACACTTTTGAAAAGGTCATTGTCCTTCCAATAATTGCATTCCATCGAAGGGCTCACGTTCATTTACAAGTAAACATCAACCCTCCCCGTTTTGGTACACAAGGGACTTATGACTGTCCGTTGCCATTTACTAATGTCTAAAAAACAAACGGATTGATATTTTCCTTCTCAACAACTTCTCCTGGGGTCAAATTTGGTCATGCGCGTGCTTCTTTCAAAGCTTACATTTTCCGAGAATGTGTTTTGAAATTAATTCTAATATTTGTTTTAGTTATGTTTGATGCTTAATGGGCGTTTTTTGAACTTATTGATTGCAGCAAACATATCGACGCTTTAGATGCTAAGTTTGTTGGCGGTAAGTGGAAGCAAGTGTTTTTTTTTTTACCTTTGTTCATGTAAGTATTTTATCGGATCAATTTATTATTTAATAAAATTTTTCAATGCATCTCAAAACATCATTCTAAAAGCCTCAATATTACGAAGTCGAAGGGGAATGCTCGAAGGTGATATTTTGTGATATCCAGAAATTTAATATTTTCAGCAATTTGGTAAAAATAATAATAGGGTCGGCATTTAATAGTTTTTTTTAAATTTTATTTTATAACTGTCTTTGAACAGCCGACCCGATTTTGAGTTTACGATTACCGATAATCTACTCCGTAGCCTTGTAAATTTGAATCCAATCCAGACGACAAGAATACTCGTGGATCCAAGTATTGTGAGAAATTTGACTTCCTGGAGAACTTTTTGATGGTAATCACCCAGAATGGCTTTACACGGATAGGAAAACCATGAAAACATCCCATGGTAGCCTCACAGTACCTGGGACTCTAATCCATGATCCGTTTACCCCTGAGGATATTCTACGTCATCAGCACTGTGGTAGGTACGAGTCGGTTGCGGAATTCTTTGTTCGAAACATATTCCAGTAAAAATAGATTTTCAGGTAAAAGTACAGAGACGCTATGTGCCGGTACTTATTGTCATAATTTGATCCAGAATTTTTTACAATGTACAGGATATAATTTTTAAATTTTTTGTTCACAAAAATTATTATATTTTTGTTGGTTTTTTTTTTTTTTTTTGATATTCAAAATAACTATTGCATAATTTTTTTAATTATTTCATTTAGCGGTTTTTTAGAGCAGAAAACAAATGCCAGGTTGTATTTTTTTTTAAAAAAATATATGATATTTTTATTTTGTCATTAGTTTGTTGTAAATTTCATACTAATATTTCTTCCACCAACAAAGTAATAATTAATTATTCGAGTTGTTAAGGTATTTGAAGAAACGAAATCCACCTGATCAACGCAACCGATGACGCCGTATTCATAAAATGCACCTCTTAAGTTCACTATAAGTTAAAAAATTTGAAAACTTAAACTCACGTATTTATTAAATGTTTTTAAAAAATCATTTAAGCTGAAATTTTAATGTCAATTCGTGATATTGCTCCTTTGTTAAATTATTTCATTTAGTTTTTTTTTTCCTTTTTGAATTTCGCAAAGGATCATCATTTTATTTTAGAGGTGACCTTTAAAAAGCTATCAATAATTCATGTTCCTGAATATATTGAAAAGCCATTTAACTAATAATTTTTATCGCGCCTGACACAACAGCAAACCTAACTATTTATATTCTTGGTCTGTCATAAGGAAGACGCGACCGCATCTAAGCAGTCTGCGTTACGCCCTGTTTTCCTCAAGCAGATAGCATCTTAGACACAACAAACTCCACCCATCAATTTGAAAGAATATTTTAATGCATATTTTTTGTTACCATACAAAAATTGTATTTTTGTGAATTTTATTAATTATATGTAAAATCCTATTTTTGTAGAATGTAGCCAGTCTAATTTATATTTTTTTTAAGTTACGAAATTTAAAGTTTATATATTCAAAAATTGCGCATAAGCATATATTCTAAGCCAATTGTTTCTCATTTACCCATAAGACTTATAATAGTGTTAATGTTTGCTTTTGTGCAACCTGAGATTTGAATGTTTCTTAAAAAACAGCAATAAAATTATTAAGAAATTGAATCTTATTTAAATCCATTTTATACAATCTTATTGTTGTAATAATGATAAAGTTGCTAAAGAAGACGTTCGTAATCTACTATAATTTAGTCAAACTGCTCTAAGTTTCGTAATTAATTAATACTCAACAAGAAATTTTTAAATAAAAATATTTGGGATAGTTTTTATTATGCAATATTTTCCTAGATATTTATCATTTTGTTTTAAAACTCTATATGACATTTAAGGATTTCAAATCTGTGTGAGAAATACAGCGAAGAGAGTTTCTGTTAACTAATTAAAAATACTTATTTATTGTGTGAAGTTAGTGTTTATATTTTTTGGGACAGTATATTTTTTTGTTTAAATAAATACTTTTTTACTTATAATGTTTAGCACTTTTTCACAATAGTGATACGAAATAACAATATTTTTGAAAAGATATATATTGTTTATAATTTTAATGCAACTGTAAATATTTATAACTAAAGTGTTTGTTCACGAAATAAAATCAGTCATACGCCGATATTTTTTGGAAAATGTGCATTCCAAGTTTTATCATGCTACTGGTAGTTATACTTAGCTTCTTCAAGTGGATGTTTAAAATCGATACTTTTTGCGCATTTTCTGAACATGCTCTCTTCTCTTATCACGTCATTTTCTCATTTACTTTTGAAAAGGAAATAATTATTTTTGTTACTTTACCGCACTTCATCGCTTTTTCAAAACTTAGTCCCCGTATAATGTAAAAATACATGTTGTATTAACCCGGGAGGACGCGCGGGGCTTCATTTTATGATGCCATGTATACTATAAGACCTTATTCCTAAAACACTTGATACCAGTTCATCTTTTTTTCTTAGTAGCTGATTTTTCCATCCTTATCTGTTTTTTTTTTGTTGTAAAAAACTGGAAAATTTGCGGCATTTTCTCACTCCCGCTAAATGCTTCAGTTACTAGAGTCATAGCATTACCCTGCGCGTTAATCAAATCGTTCTACAAATCATATCAACTTTCTTGATTGCCGCGTTCTGTGCGTTATTTTCGTCCCTAATTAAAATTATTTCTGCTTGTTTAAAATGCACATGAAAGTTTTAAAAAAATAATTTCGCTATCTAACAAAAATCCACGAACTAAACTGACTACGTTACATAAAAGTGTATGAAAATCCAAGACTAGTGAAATTTGAGAACAAGTGGAACTAAGTATTTGTGCCGATTTCTTTTTTTCTGGGAACATATGACTTCTGTGTTTAATTAATGCTTCGGAAAAAACAAAATATAAACAAATATTATTATACGCATTCGTGAGTGCGTTAAAACAATCATATCAAGTATAATATAATAAATTATATACTAATAAGAGAAATAAAAATATTATCATGTTTCATTAAATTGTATCTCAAAAAGAATGGGAGAGATCTTCAAATAATTGGGCAACAATTATCACAACGTCTAAGACTTAAAAGTGTTATATTTCTTAGATTTTAGCAGCGAAATGATCTCTTAAGTTCTCCTGATCTCTGACACCGTGCGTCTTAAAGTTCTATCAAGTGGAGCGCGTCCACGCTGGTTACATTAGAATGCGATTCATTTAACTTAATTAATTTAATTAACTTAATTAATTTCATGTATAAAATAATCATGTTTTATTTATTTATTTTTAAATTACGTGTCATAAAATCCTTAAAAAAATTAAGTAAGTATGTCAAGATATAAGATTTAACTCCATAGTCAATCAAAGCTCTCAAAGCCATATTTTATTTCCACTAGTTCTAAGAGTTCGCTCTTAATAAAAAAATAATAATAAAAAAATATTTTCAGCTTAACTGTAACGGCGATGTAGTTCCTTTTTCAGCCATTCATTCAATTTTTTGTTCCAGAAAATAGCGAAACTTTTCCTTGCATGACTATAAATGTGGAGAAAATTTCTACTTTAAACTAAATGCAGGTTAGCCTTAAAGAAACTAAACTTAATTAACTCGTTCTTTTTATGAGCACGAACGTAAAAAAACTAGTTCATGGCTCGTATTGTAATTTAGTTACAGTTTTTATTCTCGGGGGTATCATTGAGACATTAGTTTCTTTGAAGTTTTTTTTAAAATATTTCTTACTGAAAGACAGAATATTTTGAATTTAATTTGAGGCAATTGCTTCTGACATGTTTAAAATGCTCCTCAGAGAGCTGCAATCACGGTAAAGTTTTTTGTGAAAAAACTTATTTTAAATTTTTGTACAAGTTCTAATAGACTTTGTCTTTACATTTTTATGAATTCTATCACGAAAGTGATTTCCTTTGAAAATAGCTTAGAAAAGGTTTTGTTTTATTAAGATAAGGTTTTGTTATATCAAAATAAAATTTTATTTTATAGCAATTCTAAATATTGTTTAATTTTTTTTGCATTTTATTTATTTTTTAATACTAAATTACTATCCCTTGGGTATTTATAGTAAATTAAAATTTTTCTATTTTCTTGTTTGAAATATATTCTGATTATTGATCTTCTAAAGTTGAAATGCAATTCTTTAGAAAGGAATTATGACTTTAAAAACTCAATTTTTAATTCTTTTTTAAGACCAAAATAAAGATCATCTTTGCTTTAATACTTATTTCAAAGATTACTTATTTTTTATGTATAAATGCAAAGTACAATTGTTGATTTTAAAAGCTGATATACTTAAAATGAGAAACATAAAAAAAACGATAGAAATATACAAAATTTCGGATACAAATTTCGGTAAAAAATATTGTCACCTTAGTGCAACATTCTTGAAATCCAGTTTACTTTTAAACTCATTGGATGTGAGCACGGAAAATGGATGTGCGCACATCCATTTTCGGGCCCATCCTTGGTAACTAACAATTCAAACGCACTTCGGTAATATATGAATGAGCCGTTGAGGTAAAGACTTGTTCGAAGCGTTGCTTGCCGATCCGATATCAATAGGTAGACAAGATGTAACGAAGCGAATATCCTTGATGTCCTCCAGCTATAATCCATCAAGTATCGAAGAATCCTGTGAGTAGAGAGTCAAAGACCATTGTTCAAGATTTGTAGGACTGAAACGTTCGATTACACCCTCAAAGAATCTCTCTCATAAACTATGTTGTCTAGCTAGATCTAAGTACAGTAACAAGTCTCGATCTGCAGCGAAAAAAAAAACAATAATAATAAATCTAAAATTTTTTTTCAACGAAATTATTTTTATTTGATGTTAAGCTATAACAATTATTACTTGATGAGAAACTTTATTCACTTCAAAAATACACAAACATAACAATATACAAATTATATTTTTGAAGCGAATGAAGTTTTTAATCTTACTGCTTCAGCTTCTTGGAATTATTTATTTAATTATATGCATTTTAATATAGTTCTCTACTTTTTAACCGCCACGAGATATAAATAAACGCTTCTCAAAAATTCGAAAAACAGAAAAAAAATGTCATCATTTTAAGAATTTTAAAAATTACTTGACTGTTTGCCTGTAACTTCGAAAAGTGGCCAGAGAATTCAAATTTATCTTCATCTCAGATTCGATAGTCGATGTAAGAGGACGATAATTATTTAAAAATAAACGAAAGTTAGATTAAAGTCGATTATGATTAAAATGATGATACAATTATATTATAATATTTATAACAAAGCATAGCCGAAGACATATTAAATCTATGCATGGTACCGAATACATCTTTTTTTTTTGGGGGGGGGGGAGCAATGTTAAGGGAGTAGTCAATGCAAATGATAAATGCGTCAAATGTACCACATTATCTTCTACGCACCTTTCCATTTATTTAAAAGTTGGGGTTATCTTAAGATATAATCTAATCCACATCAGTTTAATCCTTTCACGATAAATATTAAATTTACATTTTTGTTTGTTTCTTTTTAAATTGATAACTCACCGGTTTCATGCGTAAAATAATGAAGAAAAACAATATTAAAAAAAGTAAGAAGTTTTCATATTTACATATAAATAGATAAAAACAATAATTTCTTAAAAATACTACCTTTTATTAAAATTAAGTAATTACTCAAGTTTAAAAATGTAAGGTTTATATGAAATATAAAGGTTAAATTCGTAACAAAATAAAATAAATTGCTTTTTTCTCATACTTGTGCAGCTAATCCCTAGGGAAGTGAGTAAAATTTAGTTAGTTCTTGAAAAATATATTGGTAATTTCCCTTAAGGCGGAAGAAATACAATTTCAGAGCTCGTAGTAGGATATAAAGCAGCATTTCATTTTTCTTGAAAATAAATATTATATTTTAGGTTTTATAAGAAAAGAATTTCATAGATGTGTTTTGCATGTATTTTATTGTTGAAAATATCTGAAGAATATAGTGGCTGCTTTATTTTAATAAAAAATTACTTTGCTTTAATAAAGGGAAGCAAATATAATGAGCACCACATCTTAAGAATATGCAAAAAATAGAACCTTTTGTAAGAACTTTTCTTTCTTAAGTATGTTATTGTAAACGAAACTGCTGGTAAAGAATTTTATGCTTTTTTATTTTTAAAATATTATTTATGTAATAAATTGTTACTTAAGTATTCATTTAATTGAAAAAATATTAAAATATTTTTTTTAAATAAAAATAGAAATAACGAGCAAATACTTTTATATATTAAATTATATTGCTTGTTTAAATACCTTTAACTACAAACTAAAATAGTTAAATTTGATTTACTAATAAGCTACAGTTCGGAGAAATATGAAAAAATTTAGGACACATATGTTTCGTAATGATTTATAAAAACACTTTTAATTTTTTAACATGACTTAAAAGTCTACTTTCATATTGAGTTTCTTAAGCTGATTGTTCCATACTTTTTTAGGTTATTCAAATTATATTCATTGAAAATTTCACTTTTGTTAAAATGTTTGATTATTGACGACATTCTTAAATGTACTAAATCTATGTGGTATAAAGTTTCCTAAGTATCATTACGGAAGATAAAAAATCGTCTATACTTTTATTCTATGAAAAAAAATTTTTTTTAACGGCTATTTAATCTAAAGTAAAGAGATTTATTTTATTTTATTTTATTTTATTTCAAAATCCATGCTTAAATTCGCTTTTTTTTTCAATTTTTATTGGGAAAACTTTCTTTCTTTAAGTTTTTGTTTAATTTATGTTTTTAATTAAAATTCTGTATGTTCTATATTTAATTTCTATGGATCATTTTTAAATTAAAATATCATTAATAATACATCAATTTATATCAACATTGCAAAGCCTGACTAACTCATGAAAAATAATTTTACATTAAGAAAATAAGAAATATTCGTTGAATTTTTTGTACATTATGTAAGTATGGGTAATTTTCGAAATGGAGAATTATTTAAGATTTCTTTTAAACTTTACTTTAATATTCGATTTTCTTACTATAAAAATTTCTGGTACAGTTGTAATGTTTTGGTCCGTAAAACTTAAAACAATGAAAGTGATATATATATATATATATATATATATATATATATATATATATATATATATATATATATATATATATATATATATATATATATATATATATGGGTCATTCTTACGAAAACTGTCATTTTTCAGTTCATGAAATCCCAAAAAAGTAAAGTGAATAAAAAGCTCTGAAACTTTTTATATTAATAGAAATATGTAATGGCATTATAAAGAAAGTATATATCCTATAAATTATACTTAATATTTAAATTAATTATTTTTTTAAATAATTAATTTATAATTAATAATTAATTAATTAATTTAATAAATAAATAAATTTAATAAATTAACTTATTAATTTTTTAATTTATTTTTCAAATTAATTAATAAGTAAATTAAGTATTTTCACTATTTAAAAAGTGAGGGAATGATATTTTATTTTAATACATGTTTTTATCTAAGTTACATCTACCTAAAGTTTGAAAATGATAACATACTAAGTATATCTAATATTTATTATAATTTAGTCTTATATATTTAATAGTTTTTACAGGTTTGGGAAATAAAATTGGCTGGCACGATTGAACAAAAAAAAATAAAAAATTAATAATATACTCATCTTGAATCATTCCCTCACTTCAGCGTCATTCCCTCACTTTATACACTAGTGAGGGAATGACGAATTCAATGAAATTTAAAAATAACAGTTAGGCCGAATTAATTTCTGAAGTCAATCACATACAATTATATTCATACAGGAAAGCAGCATATAATTATCCACTTTCTCGATGAAGTTGTATTTTATTTTACTCTAAAAAATGACATGAGGGAATGACAAATGTAAAAAATTTTCCTGGTTTGATTCATTCAAATTTATTCCACAGCAAAGCTTCTTTAAGTTGAAGATGGAAACATACTGCAATTTTGTTCTTTGATGCCAGTTGTTAACTTCTAAAGTTTTCATTAAAATATTTTTATTCTAAGAAGATTGCAGGTGATAAGAACATTGTTGTGAGGGATTGACGCGAAACACTGGGGACGAAGTTTAAAATAGTGCTGTGTTAATATTTTTATCAGAAATTAAATATGAAATTGATTTTCTGAATTCTATATTTCAGTATTCTGAAATAAAAAACACGAATTTGCAAAAAAAAATTTTTTATTTCAGAAACAATTTTTTTCTTTTTTTAAATCAGCAGTGGGGATAAGTGAGGGAATGACATATTGGTATATTTTAATTACCTAAAATAAGTAAAAAATAAAAATTGCTAATTTTATTTTTATTCTTTTGTTAGCTTGCATTCCGAAGGACTCTTTCCCTGAATTTTTTTTTTCGTAAGCTGTAAAACAAACATAAAATATACTGGGGACATGAGAATGACTGTTTTTGTGAGAATGACCCATATATATATATATATATATATATATATATATATATATATATATATATATTATATATATCTATACTTTTTATAATTTTTCCACGCTTTAACCGCGTGAACATCTTTGTCGGTGATTGTATTGTCTCTGACAATCTTAAAATAAGATGGAAGTGTTTAAATTGTATATGACACAAAATTTTAAAAAATGTTGTAAGAGCTAATCATTGAAGTAAGCTATGCAATTAATAAACAAATTAACAAAGGATAACTAAAAAAACAAATTAACAAAGGATAACTAACAAGTATTAAGCTAGCAATTAATAATTAGCAAAAAAACTAGTTAACAAGAAATCACAAAAAATAGCAGTTAATAATTATAGAAAACAAGCTAACAATTCATAACTAGCAAAAAAATAAAGAGCTGTTACTAACTAATAAAAAATTGGTTGAGAGAAATAATTAATCCCTTAATAAACGTGCTTTTGTAGTACATATTATTTTATTTCACATTCAAAATTATTATCACGAACTATTAAACACAGTATAAAATAGGTAATTAAGCAACTTTTAATCTAATTTTTTTCATTGTGTTCCGTCAAATTTCGAAATCGTTAAAAGTGTGCCGCAACAAAAAAAAGGTTGAGAATCACTGATATATATATATATATATATATATATATATATATATATATATATATATATATATATATATATATATATATATATATATATATATATATATATATATATATATATATATATATATATATATATATATATATATATATATATATATATATATATATATATATATATATATATATATATATGTATGCCGAAGAGCCATTACATTATGACCACCCAGCTAATTACATGTAGGACCACCTTTAGCCCTCAAAACTGCCAGCACCCGCTGTGGCATTGATACCACAAGGCGCTGATAGGTAGTCTGAGGTATCTGGTACCAAAAGCTCACCTACTGGTCCTGCAATTCCCTCACATTGCGAGGGGGTAGGGTGGCAGCACGAATTTGTTTTTCCAAGTAGGACCACAAATGCTCTATTGGATTAAGGTCAGGTGAATTTGGGGGTCAAGACATGGCTTAAAAGTCACTGGAATATTCATCGAACCAATCCATGACGATTTGACCCAAATGACATGGTGCATTATCCTGTTGGTAAACACCACCCCCCGCAGGAAAAACTGTTGCCATGAATTGGTGAACCTTGTCTGCAACTATGTTCAAGTAGCTTACAGACATCAGGGATTGTTGGATTGTTCTATGAGGATTATGGGTCCCAATGTGCCCCATGAAAACATTGTTCCTGGGCGAGAAACCATGAAAACCTGGGCGAGCCCATTGTTATAGATGAAGGGTGGTCATAATGTAATGGCTCTTCGGTGTATATATATATATATATATATATATATATATATATATATATATATATATATATATATATATATATATATATATATATATATATATATATATATATATATATATATATATATATATACATATATATAAAAATATATGGGTACATATACATATGGGTTGGCAGGTGCAGATATATTGGTATTTTTCGATGGAAAGAAGAATTTTATCATTAACTAATGGCATTTAAAAATAATAAAAGGAATGATACTCTTATTTTTATGTATGCCGTGTTAGGAAAATCATGATTAAAAAGCATACAATACAAAATCTTTTTCATTTTAATTTCGTTGTTGAGATATGAAATATTTACACATTCAATACTTTGTTTATAACATTCTTTATTCAATTTATATTTGCAAGTTTTTAACGCATACCTAATGTGAAAACATGAGAAGGAAAAACGTATTGTACATTTGTACACGACCCCTATATTTCTAAGTTGACCTTCTAGGAAAATCCCATAAATTGTGCTTTCCAACGGTGTCTAGTAAGCGTCTGCTGAAGCTTTGGCGAAGCCCGAGAGCTAAGATCGATCCCATGATGCACTGTGAATCACTTTGAGGGATATATTACAGCGAAAATTTCGTTAAAAGGATGAAACAAAATTGATAGTTCTTCAACACGTTTTAAAGGCATTTAAGTTCCCGTTTCTTAGGTTTTCAATTACTTATTTAAAAAAAAATATTTTATGAAAAATATTTTATAAAATCCATTATTGAAAGAGTTATTTAAAAAAATTTTTTTTTTACAAAAAGATACTTTCTTGAAATCTTTTTTTAACAAAATCAAAGTGGTGAAGTGACGCTAGGACGACTTTCTTAAATACACAGCAAAAAAGGTTGAGTGCTAAGGAAAAAAAATTTTTTTTCCATGCTGTCAAATTTTTTTATTAATTTTTTCACTGTTATATTTTTATTTATTTATTTAGTCATTTTTTGCCTCTTTATTTATTCACAACACATATGTTCATGCTCATTAGGATCAATTTATAGCTCCATTGCATACACAATTCGTTTAAAAAATGCATTTTAGTGATATATATTTGCACATATATATTCAAACAACTGTTATTTTGTCAATTTTATATTATCTTTTGCACGATAACTACAGTTCTGTAATTAAAAATGTATTTAGTTTACCTCATCGCCAAAATTGATGGCAACTATAAGCCAAATTTTTTTTTTTCAGAGTAGATAAATTTAAACAAATTTACTTAGTTTCCTCCCCCCCCCCCGCTTTTTTCTAGTAACTTATCAGTTCTTAGGAAATTACATATTTATGACAATGTAAGTTACGAATGTAATTTGTGGAAAAAAACGATAAAAACTTGGACTATAAAAGTTCACATTGACTTTCGTAAATGATTTTGCATTTCGAACTAGTTTGTTCGTTTTAAAATAGTTATATTTTGTTTAGGCATATTTTCTATCACAATTTTATTATTTATCATTAACATTTTTATTCACACTTTTATTATCTATCAAAAAAACAAGTTAATCAGGAACATCATGATACTTCCATACCTTTAGCTAGACCTTATAGTTGACCCTCTATTCGGCAGAAAAAAATGATATAAAAACCACTAAAACTACTGAACAACAACTGAAACTTTACGGTTCAAGCAGTAAGTGTTTCATTTTATGCCCTGCTCATTTAAACGCTGATAATATATATATATATATATATATATATATATATATATATATATATATATATATATATATATATATATATATATATATATATATATATATATATATATATATATATATATATATATATATATATATATATATATATATATATATATATATATATATATATATATATATATATATATATATATATATATATATATATATATATATATATATATATATATATATATACATATATCTATATATATACATATATTATCAATATTCGCATACATAAATGATTATAAAAATATAAGTGGAATAAATAAACAGTTTCGAGAATTTATATTTATGCTTGTACTAAATCTCGACTCTTACAATTTTCTGTAAAACTAAAAAAGTTTTAAACTATGCACTAAGTGCCAATTCGATAAGGCAATTTTCAAAAAAGCGTCAAATATGTTGTTTGTTTTATTAGATTACCAAGATGATTATAATAATATTATTGTCAATATCTCAATTACGTTCTTAACATTTATAAATAAATATTAAATATTTCTTCTCATGAATTAGTGCTGTGAAAGCAATAATGATAAAAGAGAAAATAGACTAATAAAACTTGTTGCTGTTGTTCCTAATGCCACATAGTGAAAACAAGCAGATTTAAGGCAGATGATACGTTTATTGTTTTTCAGAGGTTGCTAAGGATACGACTGCAGCCACATACGCACACACGTCACAGCCCGTTTTAAAGGGTGGACTCATTCATACCTTTATTCATGCATCCATTCACTCATCCACAAATCGTAATTTTGACCTGATCCGGAAAACGATCAATCTCCAATTTAGTACACCCAGAGGTATTGATTTGTTTTTTTCTTGCACTTGGAGGACTTTGGAATTTTGCAGATTTAACGTGCACCACCCACCAAGTGTGATTACAAGCTATCGGGAATTTTATACTGTTTATCATCATCATATCATCATGACTAACATATCATATTTGTTACGGCAGTCCAGAATAGGCCAAAACCATCTCCTCCACGAAAACCTATTATTTGACATTGACTGACAGACTTTTATACTTATCACTCAAAACTCTGATTACACAGAATCGTTGTTTTGATCTTCCTCTCTTCTGACTAGAGAAGGGCTTTGAGTCAAAAAAAAAATTACTAAATTTTTTCATCCATTATGGCAATATGAGCGAACCGCTTCATTCTTTTAAGTTTAATACTTTTATCATCGAGCTCTTTAAAATACATTTCTGAGCTATAACGTCTTCGTAAAAGGTCGATTTCCTTGACGCTGTCAATAATTCTTCTGAGACCTTTCTTTCGATTTCTAGTTAGAGACTAGATTTCTGAAACATACAATAGGATACTGGTCTAATGAGAGTTTCATGCATAGCAAATGTTTTTATTTCTGAAAAGAAATTGATATCAGAATAAATAGCGAAGTCCTATCAGGTAGGATTTTAAATTTCAGGGGAAATACCTTTTTTGTGTTATCCAAATTAATTATCTGTCAGGATTGAAACACGTTAAATTGAACATTTTAAGTCCGGAAATTCTTCTTAACATTGTTTATTTTTGTGGAATGCAATGCTCAAATAAGAGCTGAGTGGAAATTCAACGGGTGATATATATTATTCATTTTATTTGGTTTCAGAGTTGCAGTTAAAAAGGTTTGGTTCTAAACTAATCCAATTATAAGATTTTTAATGTTTCCAAAAATCTAAATTTTTTAAAATCTTTTTCAGAGGCATGGAGAATAAACCTCAGGTGACTTCTCCTAAGAAATCACCTGTGCACAGTGAAAAGAAAGAAACTTCGAATGGAGATACCCCATCCCATGGGACTTCCAAAACTAATGGATCTTCATCAAACCAAACCTCCGAAAATAAAACAGAACTTTCTAGCACTACATATCAGGAAACGTCAAAAACAGAACCCTCTAGAACCGAACAGGGATCAACTTCAGTAGCACCAAACACGATAGATTCCGTAGCTTCAACAGAAGATACTCTACCCCATCCAATCATATCAGTAGACATCCAAAAAAGTATGCCTTACGAAAACAAACAGGTAGTTACTCCATCTGAAGAAGACAAAAAAACCGATCTGTCTCCAGAAATAGTAGCATCTGTAGTGACAACAGCCGTAGTAACCGAAGCGGCCTTGACGGTTGGTGGAACAGATGGACTCGTTGTTAATGGTAACAAATTTAGTAGTAGCTCGAGCAATGTAGATGCTGTTGTAGAGCAAGCGCTTAACAAAATTAGCGAAAATATTAGCACTAAAACTGAAGCGAAAACTGTGAGTGACACTAAACCTATTCCAAATGGCGACATTGACCACTCACCAGTTTTAGACGAAGGTTCAGGAACCAAAAGCGAGCTTCTAAAAGAAGGATCAATAACTGAAACATTAAAACAGGAAACAACTAGTGAACCAAAAACTTCCAAAAGTGACAAATCGAATCACGATTGCGAAACAGACTCTAGTGTTGATGCAGTTTCCAAAGATGCAAATGTTTGCAATGGTGTTCCTGGAATTATTACTGTAGAAAGTATTTCAAAGGCCGATACAAATTCCTCAAATGAAAAGCTAAAAGACACTGATTTAAACACAAAGGTTGAAATTCCTTGTAGTAAAGACTCCTTGCCAGAAGAAAAATTGTCAAAAACGGAGAAACAAGAAGAAAGAGACATTAATACGAAAGAAAGTTCTTCCGCTAGTGAAATTCCTATTGTGAATGCTGTTAAAGAAGCTAAAGATGTTAGTTTAGAGCCTTTAATGTCAGTTGATACTTCAAATAAAGATGTTAGTGCACGGGAAAACCTAACAGATAGTGCAAAGTTGCATAAAATGCTTGATCAGAAAGAAGTTAGCGATAAGGAACCATCCAAATCGGCAGAGAGTATGAAAGCTAGTGAAACAAAAGAAAGTATTACCGAACTAACTGAAAAAGATGTAGATGAATCTTCTGTAAGCAAACATGAGATTCAAAAGGACTCAGAATCAGGTAAAATCTTGCATGAAGAAGAATGCTTGAAGTCTGAGAAAGATGAATCTAAAGTTCTGCAAAAGGAGAATGTAGATACTAAAGAAAGCGCTGATGCGTCTCCAGCGAATAAAGAATCTTCTTCTGAAGCTGATGTTGTAAAAGAAGATCAGATAGAAAAAGATGACGTGTCTAAAATCAAAGCGTCTGGATCGGAAACAGTGACGAAGGTTACTGAATCTGAAACATGTGACATGACATTGATGATGACTTCACAAATACTTACGCCTGAGCAATTGAATTCTGATGAGCCTGTAGAAGAACAGAAAGCCAACTCTGGAAGAACTTCGCCATCTACGAAGGAAAATGAAAGTTGTCGCATATCTGCTTCAAGAATATCACCTGTTACCTGTGATGTTGGCGTTGGTATGGATGAACAGAGAATGATACGTGTTGCATCTGGAGATGGAGGAGAAGAAGAGGTAAGTTAGATTGAATGATTAAAAGTAAATACGTAATAATTACAAGTAAATTTTGATTCAAGAAATGTTTTATAAGTAATTTATCTCACGATTTTATTTTAATTTATTTCTTGAAAAGTTTAATAAATAGGTTTAACGGCTCTCTTAGCTAAATATTATTGTTTTGATATGTATAAGAGACAACACCTCACTTGATAAATAAGTATAATAAGTATTTTGTAAAATTAATAAATAAAAAAAGCTCGAAGAATATCGAAAGTTATGATGTCACAAAATTTCATCTTTCTTAAAAGTTATCATTTGTTGCTTTGCAATTTGAATTGGTCAGGGTTGGTTATAATTTAATGCACAATAATTAGACTAACATAGAGACCGTTCAGGTTTATTGATGACGGTTTAACTTGATATATTTATTATATAGATAATGAGAAAAAATACATCAATAATAAAGAAAGAACTAGTTCGAATTTTAATTACCTGTTGATTAAATGGTGCGCATGAAAAACCGAACATGAAGACACAAAACTTTACTTAATTATTTGTTTAATTAATGCGTCACTTTCTTCAATTCTCGATTTATTGAGGCAACGTGATGTTTTATGCTTGTTTTTAATTCATCTCTTCTTGTAAGCTTTTACTTCATTTTCATCGAACCATATTTTGACAAATTTTTAAGAAAGTTATTCTTATAAATGCAAAGTTATCTTATATTGATAAACTTGCGTTAATAGAGAAAAGGAAAATTTTCAAAATAATTAAATATTATAATAATGCTTTTTTGCTTTGTTCAATTTAACAGTAAGCACCATTATGAACGTTGTCTTACAAATGAAATTCAAAATTTGTAATTTACCGTTACTATTATATTATATTACCTTACTATTGATACATATTAAGCGAGCTTTAATAAAACTTTTACAGTTCGTATGTTTCTAACGCACTAGATGCTCCAAAATGACCACCAATATTAAAAAATCAATCAGTGATTCATGGAAGAGAGTAAAAATGTTTGATGTGCTGTACTGAAAAAAAAAATAATAGATATTTAAATCTCCACGTTTCAAAACTAGCCACAGACGTTTCTTTCAAAATAAATACTCTGCTCACTTGTAAAAAAATTTGAAGAAATTTTTTTTTATTTGAACTACCATTTGTGATAATATGGTGCAGCACTTCTAAGGTCAAAATTAAAAAATATTTTTGCAAATATTTCGATTGAAATGTTAAAACGTGCAGTAGGAAATATTTTTTTATACTCTTACAAGTTTGCAGCTCCATCTACTGACGAGTGTGGTCCCAATTTTTGGAGATAGTAAAATTTTTCAGACGCAGTATCTAATTTTTAGACATAGTGTCCAATTTTTAGAAATAGTTTTTCAAATATTTGCTTATTTTTGAAAACCTGATAGATTTGTTTGCACTTAGGTTTTTTTTTCATGTTTCTAAAGTATCTACACTGATGTTTTTTACAAGTTAAATACCATTAGCTGGTATATATTTATCTGTAAACCCAACCTTGAATTTTGGAGGGTTAAGTGCTATCACCTAGAGTGAGTTAAAGTTTCTTTGTGGTCTCGAATTTGCTCATCGCGATTTTTTGCTGCCTCCTTTAACGGAATCTTATCTTCAACGTACTGCATCAGTTATTAAAGTGCGATTAAATTAGTAGATAAATCAGATAAATGTTGAAGAAGACCTTTCGCGTATTCGAATGATTTCGAAAATCACTGTTTAAAGTTGTTGGGAGTTTTTTTACGCATGTGTGTTACAGTGAAAAAGAAAAACATTTCTTTTCACAAATAATTATTAATTTTGACTCAAAGATATTCTCAATTTGATACATTTCCAAATTTGAATAATTTATTCAATATCTGAACAGCAAAATATATTATAGAAACTACAAAATATATTATAGAAACAACAAAATATATTGTATTAAATTTATTATAATAATAAATAACTTGTTCTATAATTCGAACAAAACTAGTATTGCAAATTATACAGGGTATTGTATTACATTTTAAGATCCTTGACACATAAATCCATACACTTTGTGTTAATTCGTGGGAAGTTAATTTAATTAAATTCTCGTTTTCCCCCATTTTTAATTAAGTAAAATAGCCGCTGTTGCAGTTAGTTTAACTCCAGGGCTCCAGTTTCAATACAAATGATTATGTACTTCATTCCTTCGCTTTTTGAAAGAATAGATGGGCTTGTTTAATTGTTAATTTTGTAAACAACATGTAGTTTACAAAGCAGACTATGTTACTAAATTTCCATGCATGTCTTCAGTTTTTTTAAGAAGTAAATTCTTTTCTTTTTAAATTTATTTTATCACATATTTTACCAATAATATTTATTTCTATTTTTAAAAGCAAAGAAGACAGTACGTTCTCAAATGTGAAAGAATAAATTTTTTGACATTAGGACCCACGATACAAAATTTACTTCCCTATAACTCCCGTAAACAAATGAAATCTACAACAGGCAAAAAGCAATTTTTTAAATGAAAAAAATCAAAATTTTATTTCATGAAAAAAGATTTCCAAACACTTTTTTTAATTTTTATTTTCTTGATTACATTATGTTAAATTTAAGTTAATCACAAAAATTTTTTGTCTGTAAGATTATAACTTTTTTTATTAAAAATGTTTTTTAAGTTCATTAATACTGTATATTTAAGTACCCAGAGTCTTAAAGGTTTTCTTAAAATCCGATAATAAATAATGGTAGGTACTAAGAGAAACACTTTGCTCAACCTTATATAACTGTGTTAACTTTTATCACATGAATTGGAACTAATTCTGCCCCAGCTTGTCGAAGTATATCAAATTTTTAGAAGAAATATTTTATCTCTAACTTTTTTTTTGAAAAAAGAAAACTATATGTGGCAGTAAAAGGTATTTCAATTGAAAAAGGTATTTCAATTTCAGAAATTTTTTTTAATACGTGTTATAAATGATAAGTTGTAATAGTCAAGAAAATTTCATTTCCTTAAAAATGAAATACCGTCATTCGGTGCTAATAAGTGCAAGATCTCGCAGTTTTTGAACTTTGACATGTAAAAAAACTATGTTAATTCAAACTTTAGTAAAATTTATCGATATTATATTCATAACTGGACTCAGACGAGTGAATTTGATCAATATTGGCATTATTTGCATGTAATATTTACGAATAATAAGTCAAAACTTACCTTGCACAAAGTAGCCCCCAAATGGGGCTACTTTGTGCAGCGATAGGAATTCAGTTTAATAATCATGTTTTTAGTAAAATATTGATATAAAATTGTTAAAAAAGTTAATTGTTGACATTTTAAAGACAAAAACATCAAGATATGTAAAGATATTAGTTTAAAAATAATTTTCAGCGCTAAAAAACCATTTATTTTGAAGAATTGTTTCTTAAAAAGAATGTTTATTTCAAAACATTTGAGTTTAAACAAAAGGAAACCATATACTTTCTTTAACATTGAATTGGATGATATTTCAAAAATAATAATTATTACATACTCATTAACATTTATAATATTGATAAATTTGAACATAACATGCTTGAATGAACATGACAGAACTCGCTCTTCAGTTTCTGTCAAAATCACATGAGGTCCTATAAAATATATTTTTATGAGTTAAATCGTTTGATTAATTCATTAGAAAAATCTTTGTAGAAGAAAAATAATAGTTTACGAGGAAGTTTCACGTGTTTCTTGTGAATTTTATTAGAGATAGTATTTCTGTGGATTTTGTACTTCCGAGAAGCTTCTGCAATCGACATACCACCAGCAACTGCTTGCAAACATTGTTGCAGCTTTTCTAAAGTGTAATCACGGTAGTTTCTCGTTCCAGGTATTTTTTTATAACGTCTGACCATTTTTCTGTCAAAAAAAAAAAAAAAAAAAAAAACGAATGAAACTTTGCACAAAGTAGCCCCAAAGTGCATTTTTTTTTCATTTTCCGTTTATTTGTTATTAATTTTCAAATTTTTTTAACGCTAACATGATATTATTGTTTATTAATATATAAATAAAAAATTTTGCACTTACGACAATTGTTTTATCAACGTCTTTGCATTTCACAGCTAAAGATTCCACGCACACTTTTCGACATCCGACGTCCTCGGAAAGTTGTTGACATTGGATGAACGAAACACACTCTGAGATTGTTTTAAAATTCGAAAAAAAATGTTTGTAGTAATAGAAGAGACTTCGATCTTCAAATTCCACACATTTTTAACGTGAAATAAACATAATACTGAATAGCAGCACTTGAAAATGCCAAATTCGAATTTGCACAAAGTAGCCCCCGCTGCACGAAGTAGCCCCGAATGACGGTATATATATCTATATATATTGTAAGGAAATGTTTAATAATTTTCTTTAATCTTTTGGATCAAATCATTTCATATCGGAGTCAAATCATTTTCGAAAAAATTATTTCATATCACTCTTGGAGTGTTAAGAATTAATAGCTCGAACTAAAATGTCTAAATGTGTAATAATTGGTATATTTGAGATGAGATATTATCGTTAATTGCTCAAATTACTAAATGATATTTGAATAACTAAGTGGAAGCAGATTTCAAGAGTCATTTGTAAGAAAAAAACTCATGGAAATATCTCAATTTTGTTTTTTTCAATTGTGCAACATTGATTTATATGGAAAGTTATTATATTTCACAAACAGCTCTAAATGAAGAAAAAACTTGAAAATCTTTGAATGCTCTAGGAATAGAAGAATGCTCCTAGTGCATTTTCTCCAAGTGCAACCTGTCGTTTAGTAGGAAATAAAAATTCTTAGAGTACAAACCTTTCGCCAAGAGCAGTTTAAATAAGGGTTAAGGTTGTAAATGGATACCCAATTGAGCGCTTGCGAACTTAAAATAAGGGCATAACATAATTTTTACTTTCAAAGCCAACTCACGAACTATTAATCTAACTTACTCAAATTCACCAAAGTGTCACTTAGAACCTTCAACTGTTGAGGCAAATGAAACCATTTTCTTGTGCAGTAATCTCATTTTCAAGTATTACGATAGTTGTTATTGATATGCTTACAAAGTCCTAAAGAAATAAAAAATTGTCTTAAACTGAAAATATACAACGATAAAATTATACGCAATAAAATTCTAGTTGTTTAGCCGTATTGGGGAAAGCAGTTAATTTGCAATTTTTCTCACAGTTAACAGTTTGAAAACCATCTTATTTATGGTTATTTGACTGTTTTGCTTAAATGTCGTGAAATAACAATTAAATTAATTGTTATTTAACTATTTATTCAGAAAAATTTCTAACAGTGCTGAAGATTACAGTGATTTTCATAACATCAACTAAAAATAAAACATAAGGCAAGCGATAAGCTCACAAACCATCGAGTAGTTGGGTTTACTACCGTAAAAAAGCATTTCTTATGTTTGAGCAAGAATCATTGCCATTTTCTTGTTCGTTTTCAAAAAGCGGCGACTGAAAAATAATTTTTTCACCTGATGTAGTATTAGACTATGAACTGCTTAATGTATCTCAGAAATTTTAACTAATTAATTAGGGACTTACGCTACGATTGTATATTCTAGTGATTAAGCGTAGGTTTATTTCGAGGCACTGAAGGTGTTACTATTGATTTTATATATATTGATATATATTGATATATTTTATATATATTGATTTTATATACTATTGATATATATATATATATATATATATATATATATATATATATACAGGTGATTATCAAAATAATGGAAACACTTGTGAATAAAAGGGACATTTAAGAATTCGCTTCATAAGCATTAAAATATAATCTTAGCTACCAGTTTTTTTTTAATATAAAAAGAACAAATATTAGGTGGCATGTGAGAGCTTTAGCAGAGTTGTCTACGTTTTGATTTTTTGTCAGAAGCGTAAAATGTCAGACCTCACAGATTTTCAGAGAGACCAATTTGTAGGAGCCCGACTATTTGGAGCAACAGTGACCAAAACATCCCAGCTTTTAGGCGTTTCTAGAGCTACGGTGCCTGAAGTCAAGACAGCATACACACAGCACGCAAAGACAAGCTCAGCAAAGCAAAATAGTGGACGTAAGGAGAAGCTGAGTGAAAGAGACCGACGGGTACTGAAGCGGATTGTAATGTCTAAAAAGAAAACAACTGCAGCCAAAGTGACCGCAGAGCTCAATCAGCATCTGAATTCTCCAGTGTCAACAATTACAGTTAGGAAATACCGTCATAAAGAGAACATTTACGGCCATATTAATAATGGATTCCTTCAAAATCTAGGATGTTTCCATTATTTTGATAACCACCTGTATATATATATATATATATATATATATGTATATATATGTATATATATATATATATATATATATATATATATATATATATATGTATATATATATATATGTATATATATATATATATATATATATATATATATATATATATATATATATATATATATATATATATATATATATATATATATATATATATATATATATATATATATATATATATATATATATATATATATATATATATATATATATATATATTACAGTTATTATGCATGAAAATTAATATCAAATGTTAGACACATTTACTTATACAGTGACAATCAATTCCATTTTGTATGTTTGCACGGAAATTTCTGGAAGAAATTCCATAATAAATACTTCAACGAATGAATATGTCAACGTAGGGATAGTCAATAGAACAAATAAGAAAAATGCTCGTATATATAACATATCTGTGTTACTAAATATGTGTTAGCATATCTTATAAATTATAAATTGCCTAGAATAAGTCTTTGTAACTACCTATGGTGTTTTATTATGTTAAATGGTTGACTGATTCTTCACGCAAGACTGCCAAAGAGTGAAAATGATTCGGTTGTTACATTTAAATTGTGTTGGGAATCATGTCTTTTTTGGCGGATCAATTTTTTGCGCAAATATATTAATAATTTATTCGTTATAAAATTCACGAACAGTGGTCAGATTTAATATTTTGGGATGATAGAATCAACATCTATAATTGGAAATGATTATTTCAATTCCAGATACTAGGCTGAAGAATAAAGTAGTTTTCATTTTTTTCAGTGTGAAATAAAACTCTATTCCTTCCTGTTCACAACATTAACGTTAATCTGACAAATATTCGATTCGAAGTTCAATTACATTTTATCACCTTTCTGGTATCTTCATTATCCCAAGTTCACAGAACTTTTGGACATTGTCAGCAAAAAGTTCAACCGAATGTGATTTGAGTCATAGTTATTATTGAAGTAGATATGTGAGGACAGCAAACAGCAAAGAAATTGCGGTTCAACACAACAGCGTGAGGACACACACACATATTTTGCAACATGAACGAAATTATTAGAACTCTGTTGAAAAGTAATATCGCATATTCTATATTTCCCCGATTTTTCATCATCGGAATATCATTAATTTTTCTATATCATTTACTTCAAAACTTTTTAAATTCTAAAAAATTAAATATCAACGAACTAATTCGTGGAACAGGAATACCAACGAATTTTACGTAAAATTCGGGAAGTTAGATAATACTGTGAGCTCCTTTCTATAGTGAAAAAGCCCAATTGCTGTATTTGTAATTAAATTAAGCAAAATTAGTATCATGAATATCTAATTTATACGGTTTTTATATAAAACTGCTCAACTCAATTCGAAGTTATGCTCATGTTTTGTTTCTTGGTGGCTTCAGAATCTGGCTAAATGACGCAAAGTCCCCCTTATTTTATTAACTAAGTTAATAATTATTGATAACGAAACTTTTATTTTTTTCCTGCTAATACACTATCTACCAATAAGTATTCGGACACGCGTGATTGACAAGAAAAACAAACTTTATTCATAATCAATAGTTGGTAGAGCTTCCACGAGAGGCAATTACAGCGTGAACCCTCCGAGGCATACTTTCCACAAGTCCTTGTTTGACGGTTAGTGGTATTTTCTTCCACTCGGCTTGGAGAAGACATGTAAGTTCCTTCACCGATTTTGGACGGGTAGTACACCCCTTAATTTGACAATCCTACTCATCCCAGAGTTTCTCGATAGGTATCAGGCCTTGGCTCTGGGTAGGCCAATCCATTCGACTAACCCCATTGTCACTATACAAAGCCTTGGTGATCCTCGCAACATGACAACTGGCATTGTCGTCCTGGAAGTAACAGGAGTCTACCCCGTTAAACTACAGCAACGCATGAAGCACATTGTCATCCAAAATAGTGCAGTATGCATCTTGCATGGGACTAATGCCGATGTTGTTCACTACACGATATATACCGGCGGAGGGCGTGACGGATCTCAGGACCGCAGATATAGTCATTTGCATAGGTGTCCAAATACTTATTGGTAGATAGTGTATATACCTTAAAGTAATATGCACAGTAATACGTATATGCGGAAATAGATTAGAAATTATATACTGGTTAGTAGTAGTAGTTTTGGATAAATAACAGGGAAATATAAGGATTATTGCAGTGTGAAATAGAGACATTTTATCTCTAAAATAAACCACACAAGGGGACTAACATTTCACAGAAAAAGATGGTTAAAAGTTTTAAAAGATAAAAAAGTATTATTGATAAGGATTGTATCTTTTGAAAAGAAATTTACTCAAATTGTGAAATCACTCCTTTAAATTAAGAAATGCATATGGGACTTCGCGCCATCTCCGGTATAATGATGCAATATACACTTTTGATTATTAATGTGAAATAATCTGGATTTTAGAAAAATTTAGAAAATATACAGCGATCACCTGAAAAAAGAATCTAGGGGTCGTGTCACATGCTTTCATCCAAAGAGAAATTGTGGTGATACCAAAAGAAAAATTGGTTTAAATAATATTTTTCGAAATGTTTTCAAAATAAAATGACTTATGAATAATACAAACTTGCGTAACTTCATATAAAGTAACTCCGACATAAAGGAAAGTCAAAATTGATTGTCTCCATATATTCAAATTTTGTAGAGTGTTTATTATAAATATCATACTGATAAATCCAGTTATGCCAAAAAAGTATTTTAGTATTATTTTTTTGTTTTCAACAAAGTTACACGAAAATGTTTTCGACTGCATAAAATGTTAAGAAACCAAATTAGTGGGCAGACAAGAAGCCCCGAACTAAATTCGGTATCAATAACGGATAGTTTAATATTCAAAACCACATGATTTCTTAAAAATAAAATTCCAAACACGAAGTTCTTTAAAAAGAGAACTAAGAAAAGTACTTTTACGTGATGATTTTTCAAAGCAAAGGATCTCTCTTTATTCCTATTTTTTTCATGTAAATATTGAACTCCAAGTCCTGCTTTTGGGCCATTTGTTGAGCTATAAATTTTCGAAAAATATATGTGACGCTATATTTCTCTTTGGATATTTCATTTCCTGAATGTTGTGAACAGCGACGAACATAGAACTGAGAAACATTTTTCTAGATTTTCCTTTTTATTAAGAAGTCAAGAATTGTTTTTACGTCTAATTTTTCAAGCTTCAAAAAACTTAAAAATCGTTTACTTTTCCTATTTAACTTGCGAACTAGCAGTTAAACAGACAAAAATTAGTACAAAAAACTAATCTATTCCTCGTTTTATATTCATTTTTCAAGCTGTAAAAATTACTTTAATTTCAAGAATTAAAATAAATCTGTAGCTAATCGCATGCACAAATTTATTTAAAACGTGGTAAAAAAGAAATTTAATTTTTTTCACATTACTTTTCTAAAGAGTGCGTAAAACTTATTTCACTTCTATGAAACAATGAGATAAGCTGCATGTAGAGATGGTAGGCGTATATTTTCACATTTGGCAGCTTTTTTGTTTGATTAACTAATAGTTTCGGTTTCTAGATTATCAGCTTCATTACTGAAGTAAAATAGATGAATAGAAGGAAATTTAAAGGGACGTCTTGCATAGATTCTCGACAAAAACTTAATGTGTAACATGATTTCTCTGTAGAAATTTTAACTACGCTTAAGAATTAATTAAACACTAATGCTAAGTTGCTAAGTATTAACCAATTTACTTTTTTTTGTTCCATTCCTTGCTAAAGTAAACGTTATAGTCACGAGTTAAATTTTTTCAGTATTAAAATACAGAGCCAAAGTTAAAAGATCTTTAAACTAAATTCAATTTCTTAAAAAAAGAAGAATGGTTTTCTGAAAGAAAGTTTAGTGATTTTTAATATACGCATAGGCTGATCCATAAGGGCGATCATAAGATCCACTCCATACGCATATTTTGACTGTTGAAAATAGAGTCAAAATATATTACAAAATATATAAGGAATCTCAAGTTCCTATTTAAGCAAAAGAAAAGAAATATAATTTTGTACAAAAGAAATATTTTATAAGAAACAGATCATAAATAAGCGTTGGAAGAAACTGATTTTCATTATGATATCATTAATATGTATTTTTTGTATACATGATTTTACAATGTTTTTTGTCGTATTTGTAGCAATAATTGCGATAATTAAAATTCTCAGTAATAAAAACGTCTTGCATAGAAGTAATGCAACAAAAATTATTTTTAATATTTTGATATGTCTTTTCATTATTCAATTTAAATATTATCAAAAACTTTTTGAATTATAAAGTGAAATAAACTTAACATTTTCAGTCTAACTATGTAAATTTAAAAGCCCAAAAGAAAATTGATTTTCAAAGAACAGAGAACATGTTATTTCATTTTTTGCCTAAGTATAAATATTTATCTCAATCTTGTTCAACATCAAACGAAACAGCATGACAGGATATGAAATCAGATTTTCTTTCTCACTCATGAAAAAGCAGAGCTCTATTAGAACCAATTGAACATCGTTCTTAATTAACACGTTGTAGATCAATAACCAAGTAATAGCATTTATAGATCACTGTAAACAAACAAATTAAAGACTACCTTCCTACATACGTTGGGAAAAGTTAGTATATAATTTTAAAAGTTTTAGCTCATACATTTTATACAGCAAAAACTGAATAGTAATTAAATAAGAAACCAGTTAGTATAATAATAAAAGTAATAATCTACGCAGTTCAGCAATATTTTAACCAATGTTTAGTTAAGTAATACTTAAATAATGAATAATTTTGCAGTTTGTTTTTTTTAAATTCATATCTTATTTTACAAATATTTTCAGACATTTGAGGAAAAAAATTTTAAAACAACAATATATATTTTATACTGAATGATCAATAACCCCATTAAGATGTATTTTCAAGACTGCAACAACATTAGTTTTAATGTAGGGTCTCAAAAACAACATAAATAAAAAATTTTGCTTATTCTAGTGCAAATTGTTTCCATGTCTGATGATTTCATAACATAATGTATCGCAGTGCAAACAAATTATTTTATTTACTGAGAGCCCAATAGATTATTAATAGCACACCTTTATACGTAACCATTCTGCATTTTGATCTAAAGTTTTTGATCGCTTTTTCTGTCTTTAACTTTCTTCAGTTTAAAAACGTATTTGAATATTTTGAACATTTTTCTACTTTTGTAAAGATAAGAATCTTTTCTAAATATTGAAATAAAATTAATTCAAGAAAAAATCTTATTAGTATTGGTGGCATGTAATAAAACATTTACCGAAGAAACAATTACTTACCGGCGAGATTTAGTACATTGAATCGATTTAAGGAATTTGTTTCAAGTTCTAAATTCTTTTAAATCGATATTTTTTATGTCGATGCATACTGAATTTTCTACATACCAATTTTTTTTAATTTTCAATAACACAAATAAGCTATTAGTCTTTTTTATCTGAAATTAGTTTTCGTATTATAATAAATAGTAATAATGAATAAACAAATTGGTTACTTATTTTCTTATATTTCATATTATTTTAAATCAGTTTTGCTACAGAAATATAACCATTTTTCTCCTGCACTTTCACATCAGCTTTTCTATAAGATGTGACAATTTTTTTTAGCACACAACTCGTTAGATGGCGTTTCAAAAACAAAACAAAGAAAAAAAATCAAAATAATAATGTATTTTTTCGAACTTAAAAACAATAGACAAAATTATTCATTAGAACTAAATGTATAGATATAAAATAGTGTTTACTTTTGCTAGATTGATGGCCAAGAAACTACAACAGAAGTAGAAATGACCGAAGACTCTACTGCCGACGGTTCCAATATAGTTGATGACAGCGCACCCAGCCCAACAGCTGGTTCTCCAAGCGGTGAACGCTCGCCATCTTCCACCAAAACTTCAGCACCATCAAGCAAAACATCATCCGCGACGAGTCGAAATGAAATCGAAACTCCCAAAGATGATGAAAACAAGCCAACTTCTGCAGTATCTAGATCTTCCATTCCCGAAGCAATAACATATGAGCCACCTGAAAGACGGAAATCAGCAACGTCTGCTTCCAGTGAGGACAAGAAAGATGAAAATATGGAATCGGTTGAAAAGAAAGATGATGGAACTGACGAATCTCAGTTAGATAATAAGAAAGACGATGAAAATGAAAGCACACAATTAGAGGAAAAGAAGGACGGAAAGAGTGAAAAGACGAAGGATGAGAAAGAAGAAACTTCACAAAAGGAGGATACAGAGCAAGAAAAAAGTAGCACAGTAACTATTACTGATACAAAAGAAGGTAAATTGATCTGCAGTATTTATTTCTTAAATAATTCTTCTTTTTTAATTGCGATGTTTCTATCCAATATTAAAAAATATATATTTTTATCGTTTCCATTATTTAAATAAGTATGCAATTTTTCATAATAAAATTTTAAATAAGTAAAAGCTATTCAGGTTCTATATTTTTTTATTTCAATAGACCTTCCCTTATTGTATAAAAGTAATTGAAAAATGTAAATTACCTACACTGCTAGCTTTATGATTAAAAAAATATAATATTTAATTCACGTGTCAGCACTTCTAATGGAAAGGATTAAATTTAATTTAAGGGGAATTGGTTGGGCATATACCAATTGTGCTAAAACTGACTTTTGTCGATGCATCTTTTCTCATCATCTAAACAAGACATTGCTTCGAGTTTTCACAGAATATTTATGGATACATGTTCACACTGTGATAACTATTAATAAATATCTTTCGTAGGAATTTTTGTCAAAAATTTCATGAACTAAAAGCGTTTATTTTTAAAAAGTTTCGAGCAAAAATGCTTCATAACTTCAATAGTATTCCTATTAACGCTAAAACTTTATTGCAGTATGCGACTCATATAACCTCAAATATCTCCAAAAACTTTCAAAGCGATATCATGAGTAGTTTCTTAGAAAAGGTACATCGAAAAGGTCAGTTTTAGCATTATTAATATATGCCCTACTGACTATCCCCTTGTATGTTTAATTCGTAATAAAATTTATTCTTTGGAATGATTCTTACAGTCTAAGTACAAAATATTCTGTTAATAGTTAAAATTAAAAAATTAAGAAATATTTGTAAAGTTAAGTAATATTTCCAAAAAATAAAAATAAAAAATTAGGCATACGAAAGCCTATTTGATTATTTCATAATAGAAGGGCATTAAGGTATCCGACTAGTTTCGACAGCTTATTTTTAAAAAATAAATATAAAATTTTAAAAACGAGTTTATTTGCTTTATTATGTGTAAAAACAAAACATTCTATTTACATTATAATTATTTTTTAAATGATGATTTTTAGGTAAAAATAAGACATTTTTTTCATATACGGTAAGCTCAGTGAAAAAGTTTCCATCGTCTGAAGCGAAAAATTCCTTAAGGATTTTTTTTTTCGTTGTGATTTGAGATCTTAAAAGCAAGTACATACTACTGAGTTAGGGATCAATGTAGTTAAAAAAGCAAAATTTAAAAAAATAAATCAGACTTGTTTTTGCAAGAAATATGCATAAAAAGTAAAATTCTACTTTCTTATGCTCGTAGTTCAAAAAATGTGAGCTATAATTATGAATTTTAGTCAATTATTTTAAATACAACGGGAGATATCGTGTTTAAGGTGGTGTAAAATGGTAAAAAAATCTAATTTTGTGATAAACGCATTTAAAGACTTAGACAAAAACTGCTCTGGTTTTGTAAATAATTGGTGTAAAAACAAAAGAAAGATAAGAGTACAAGAATATTAAATTTATACTAAACTCAATTTCGAAACTTTTGCCCAAAATCATATTTTGGCACTAGTCACTTACCTTAAAAAATGCGTTAAAAGTTTGAAAGCATAGAACCCTATTAGTGACTAGAGTTGGTAGTTAGTTTGAATATGTTTGTGGTCATTACTCTGTGTACAAATAAACAAAGATTTGAATTTGTGCTCTATCTTCTTTTAGAACTTAGTACTTTTTTCCAGCAAAAAATTTTCACTATTAAAGAAAATAATTTTTAATCCATTAATTGTTTTACATGCTTAGGAAACTTTAAATAATGGAGCATGAATTATAAGTAACTGTCACACGGAAAATTAAGAAAACAATTAAAATTTTTAAGCTTTTAGATAATAATATTTTGTTATTTTTTGTAAGTTCTATTAATGATAAATGCATTTAAAAAATAAATTAAGATACTTAAATTTATTTAATAATATAAATTTTAGCACATAAACTTTTTTATTTAAATTTAAATGAAAAAAAAAGGTTAACATTTTATTTCCAAAACACTAAATAGTCTCAACTAATGCTACTTGATTTTAAGAATATCTTTAATGGCTTAAATTTAATAACTAATTAACTTGTAATATTAAGGAAATATTTAGTCTTTTCTTTCTTTCGGCAAATCTTTTATATTACAATGAATTTTAACTTTAAAAAAGGTTAAATAAATAGCAAACTAGTATTTATTCTAAAATTCCATATATACTATAATTACACCGAAAATCCATTACATTATGATCACCTTGCTAATAGAATGTAGGACCACCTTTAGCCCTCAAAACTGCTAGCACCCGCCATGGCATTGATTCCACAAGGTGCTGATAGGTAGTCTGAGGTATCTGGTACCAAGCGCTCACCAACTGGTCCTGCAATTCCCTCACATTGCGAGGGAGTAGTGTGGAAGCACGAATTTGGCTTTCCAAGTAGGTTCACAAATGCTCTATTGGATTAAGGTCAGGTGAATTAGGGGGCCAAGACAGAACTTGAAAGTCACTGGAATGTTCCTCGACGATTCGACCCTTATGACATGGGAAATTATCCTGTTTTTAAACACCCTCCCCCGCAGGAAAAACTGTTGCCATGAATGGGGGAACTATGTTCAAGTAGGTTACAGACGTCAGGGATTGTTCTATGAGCATTATGGGTCCTAATGTGATCCATGAAAACATTGTTCCTACGTGAGAAACCATGAAAACCTGGGCGAGCCCATTGTTATAGATGGCGTGTGGTCATAATGTAATGGCTCTTCGGTGTATATTTGTTAAAATATCAATAAAACCAAAATGGGGCCAATTATAATATCCAAAAATTAAATATAAAATTGTGTAAATACTCCATTGAAAGAAGGGAAACGTTTAACCTGTAATTTATGTAGTTTCTACTGAGATTTTTAAACATTTTCTTTTTCCTATTGAACACTTAATTATTAAACATTTATCAGCTTATATTTTTAGATTATATCCTGTCTGATAATTGATTTTTTAAGTTATTTAAATTTAACTTTAAGTCATGTAGCTTATAGCAATTTAGAAATATATAATGGAATTGTAATTTTAAAATATATTTTTAAAACTTAAGTTACATTCTATTTTTTTTATTTCTTTTTATTAGAAGAATCAAAACCCGAAGAAACGAAAACGGAAACCGGCCCCACACCTGAGAAGGAGGAGGCTGCAGTAGGAGAAGACAAAGACGCAGAGAGTAATACTACTGAGGACTTATCCACGGGCCAAACTGATGCCATAAAAACGGATGCAGAAGCCGTAGATGGGCAATCTCACGAGGATTTAGAGAAAGGAGGCGAAGATGCGAAAGAAAAAGAATCTATTGAAGAAAAAGAAGAAGGAACTGTAACAGTGGAGATACACAAATGTCCGGACTCAATTGCGTCTGATGAAAAAACGGGAAGAGATTCTGCTGTAATAGAGGATGCTAAGGATGCTTCAGAGCTGGAAGAGACAAAGGATGATGTGCCTGCTCCAGAAGTAACAGCAGAGAAGGAGACCATAGAAGCACCTGCTGAGGGAAGTGAAGATAAGGCGGATGAGATTAAAAGCAATGCTGAGGATGAGGATGAGGGGACGGAAGATGGAGAGATGCATGCTGAAGATTCAGAAATTGAAAAGAACGAAGTAGATAAAGCTGAGTCTATTGATGCAGTCTCTACGGTAAGGAAGTTTCCGTATTCCCACATTTTCACTTTTATTTACTAAAAAAAGCGTAATAGTATGGTCAAAGGTTTGGTTATTTCGATATTCATTGAAGAGCTGTTAAAAAAAATAATAGGTTTGGTAAAAGATATTTCAGAATTTGATAAAATTTAAAGTTTTATTTTATAAATATAGAATAAAAAGTCACAATTGTTAAATTTTGTAATATAATTAATAATTTGATAAAATTTGTTAACTACTAATTAACTAATTTGTTTAAATTGTTTTTTAATTTGTTCCTCAAGCAGCAAAAGTCCAGCATAAAATAGTTTTGTATGTATAACATTTAATTAGGATTGCATTGTTAATTATGAAACACGGATATCAATGCTAGATGATTATTAGTTTCGAATGTTTTCTCATTTGAATCGGAAATAGGATAAACCGTTTTGAATTTAAGGCTTTGATTGAAGCTAAATTAATTGTTTGAAATGACGATAGTCACTTAGAAACGGAAACAATATAAATGATTATTTGTGATGGAAATTTATGTAACGTATATCATCATTTAATTTACAGGTTTTAAATTATTTAGATCAATGTTCTTGCATAAATTGTTCGAAATAATTGAAATTATGTAATCTTGTCATCCGCGTTAAAATGATCTAATCTTGGTATCCTGTTTTTTAAGTATGCATTATTTAGAAAATGGCAAGGAAGTTTTTTGATTTCAATGATAAGGAAATTTTTTTTGTGTAATACTGGATTGTTTAGCTTACCCCACTTACATATTTCTTATATTTCTCTTACTGATGAACAGCATCTATCTATAAACATTTGGTTATCAATAAATATGTAAAATCATACTTAGTTTCCTATTTGTTTTAATCCCAAATTACACATTCAACATCCAGTAAGTACATTTCCGTCAAGAATACTTTAATTTTTATCAAGAATAATTTTTATCATTTAGTGCTCTGCGTTACTTTATTTTATGACTTTCTACTAATAGTATGCGTATTTTGTCTCTACTTTTGTTTTGAATAAATGCATCCTTATTTTATACCAATATTGTTTTGTATTTTACACATCTCACTTGATAATATTTTTTAAATCCCGACATACATTAGCAGCCTTTAAAGATCAATGATTAGTAGCTGCAATGATTAGCAGCAGATCAATGATAATGTATCATTAAGTATGTTAAATATTTAATATCATAAATCTTAAAATACTATTCTAAATTATCATAAAATGTATTTCCTGTTACCCTTGTGATATGAAAATGGATAGTTATACATTTTATCAAGCTTTAACCTGTCTGTTACTCTATATTTAACATTAGTTCTAGAATAATAGGATGCATTTACGGACGGACTATTTTAAGTAATTCCCATTGGTGTGTTCCAACTTACAAGGCAAATCATATAAGCCCATAGCCATCTGGGGAGAGTGTTACGCTATCCAGTTTTGTGAATCGGGAGATTCCGAGCATGACTTTGATGACGTATCTGCTTGAATCATTCAGCTATTTTGAATGATGGATGATATGCTTCATATAAGAACTCAATCATTCACTAACAATATCTTAATAATTATCTAAGAATATTTTCCTCTACGCTTCTGGTAGAGCGTAATGATCATTATTCCCAGATTCAGAAAAAATAAAATGTAAAATTTTGAAGTTCATATTGTTTAAACTTATATATTTGTTTTCATTGTATATATTTTTAATATATACAATAAATCCAAATATGCACAAATATATCCAATATATACAAATAATCAAATCAACAAAAATAATATTTAAGTATTATCGGAAAAAAAATTTGAAAAAAAAACGCTTACCTATGAAACCGTGTTTTTATCAGCAAATTCTATTATTTTTAGCAAAAGTTATAAAAATAAGAATCAGAATCTTTGTATAAGTAAATGCACTTTTTACAATTCAAAAGATTCCGAGTTTTATAGGAACATTTTATTCGAGCAAGTTTTATATTGCGTGTTAAAGTGACTTCCCTTACAGAAATGTAAGGTATTTTTAAGGTTTATTTGAGATTGTTTTGAGGTGACAAGGTTGATTTGACCAGCTTAGGGTGGTTGTTTTTGAAGTGTACGGATTGTTTTTCTTTCTTCCTACACTTAAAGCAAATACGCATTTTTGAGGTGTAAATAATTTCACCCAATCTGAAATTATTTCTAAGTTATATATGAGGTTGATTTGTGAAGAGCAAGTGAGGTTGAAATTGAGGTTTATTGATGAGGTTATTTCTGGTGCAGAACATAACCTCATTTTCTACCTTTAGGTGTATTTTTTGACATCTGTAAACTTCAAAACAGCCTCAAAAACACCTTATTTTTTTCGTAAGGGTCAGATAAAAAATAAAACTGGTGTATTTTTTTACATCTGTAAGCCTCATTACTACCTCAAAAACACCTTATTTTTTCGTAAGGGTCAGATAAAAAATACAACTCATAAATTTAAAATAAATGAAAAATCTGTTGACACTTTATAAGAAAAGTTTATTTTATTTGTCAGGTACTTTATTTACGTAGCATTAGAGCTACACAACGGGCTATTGGCAATGGTCAGGGAAACATTCATGATGATTATTCGAGGACATGCCAACACAATTTTGATCCTCTGCAGAAGATATGGTTCCACCACTTTGATATATCGACGGCTTGTGCATGATGTCGAGCACTTTACGATAGAACAGTCTTACGATGAGCAATACCAAACACCCTTGATTCATACGCGGGCTGATCAAATTGGTCAATCACGAGCTAAGTTAATATTGCTCGAATTTTCTTCGAAAAAAACATTACATTTTAAGGATTAAAAATTAAATTAAATTAAATTAATAAAAATTAAACGCTGAATACTGAAGCTAAACACACAGCCTAGATTTGTTTCCGGAGCAGTTTTAAAATATTTCTGACTAATCTATGTCCTAAAATTTCCCAGTTTCATCAGATTTTTTTAATTGAATAAATTACAATTTAACCCAATAAAAATAGTTGTTACCTGATTTTCTTCAGTGGAAAATGAGCTTTCTCAAAAAATGGAAAATTTCTTAATATACTATCTGATTTGTAAGCTGACAGCAATGGCATTAAAAATGATGCTCGCTTTTAGGCAACAGAATAATATGTTAAGTAAATTGTAAAAAATCATACATATTACTTAAACAGAGGCAGAACTAAACCAAACTAAAAATACAATATATCTGATGGCTGAGCTAGACGAAAAGTTGAGTAAATATATCCAAACATAATATTATTTAACATGCATTTTCTTTTAATACAATACCATTAAACGAGTAAATAAATAAATCTCAGAACAAATACACTGAGGCATTTTAAAGATGAGCATAGATGCCAATAGCCAAAACAGAATTGACTGCTGAGACCACATTTTTTGTTGTAACATTCTGAATCAAATTACATAGCTATGCAACCATAGAAAATTAAACTCTTAATCAAAAATTAGAAGACATTAAACAGAACGCAATAATCCTTAATCAAAAGTACTATAACTTTTATTTAGAATTAAAATAAAATTAACATTTCTTATAATCAAAAAATCTTTAATAGTATATTCTTAATGGTCTTACTTGCTTAAGTGTTTACTAAAACAAGTTGTATTTAACTTGGTGATGTTTCAGTAATACATGGCATAATTTTTAAAAGCTTATTAAAGTCAAAATAAAATAGTATGAAATAATAATTCTAGTATTCACCATTTATTTCGATTTAGTTATATAAACTTTAATCATAAGACAATGTTTGAATAAAATGTGATCGATGCCTTTCTTTGTGAGAAGTATTTTTCTTTCTTTTTTTCTTCATATTTCCTTTCGGCCACTATTCACGACTTCCTTTTGTTGTCATACGTAGGTTTTAGATGAACCGAAAACACTGGTTGAAGAAGAATCAAAACTTGAAGAATCTTCAGAAAAAGAGAAAGAGGCCAACGAGGAAAAGGAAAAAGAAGAAGATGACACTGAAAAAGGGGCTAAAGAATCAGCTTCGGATGAAGTTGCGGTTGTCGAAGAAGGGGTGAAGGATGCGCAGGATGAAGAAAAAGATGACAAAGCGGACCAAAAAATGGAGGAAATTGGAGAAATTGAGGAGAAAAAAGAAGAGGAAACGACCACTGCGGAAGTAGCAGAAACTGAAGATCCCGGAAAAAATGATCAAGTAAGTTTTATATGCTTTTATTGCTATTGTGCAGCTCCTGTACTTTTATTGATTTGTGAAGTCCACTTGGATTTCACAACTTTTCTTCAGGCCAATTACTAGACAATTATAGTCCAACATTGATGCTGAAAATTTACTTCGTTATATCAGAAGATGCCTTAAATTTTGTTCCATCCCCTTAAAATAATTTCACATCCACGTCAATGAAGAAAAAAACTGGTTTTTGGCAGGAGAAATTAGACAAAAAATTTTTTTGAAATAAAATCAGTTTTAACTCAAAGAAGAAAATACAGCAGATATTGAATGAAAATAGAATATGAAATTTTTTTTCTTCAATATTTTGAAAGCTTTTCATTTCCTTGAATGAAATAAAAACTACTTGATAACTTGAATGAAATAAAAAAAATTTTACTAATTTTTTAAACAAATTGAACTACAATTATTGATTGAATAAAATTGATTTTATATAAAAATAGCAGATCACAATGTGAGCATGCTCTTAGCTTCACTGGTGAATGAATAGATATCGTTTTTCATTATCCATCATCATCAATGAATCGACAGCCCGGGGTGGGTCTTGGCCTTCTCAGGAAGTTTTTTCCAGACTAACATTTTTCCTGTTAATGCTTTCCTGTTTTTAGTTTTTAAGATCAAAAGGTTTCTTTCTAGGCCATATATCCATCTCAAATTCTGTCTATCTCTTTTTCGAGTGCCGAATCGTCTGACATTGTAAACTCTTTCTGTGGTACGGTCTTCATCTATTCTGATAATGTGTGCCTGCCCATTTTATTCTTTCCTGTTTAATGAAGTTAATAATGCCAGGTTCACTATATGAGTGATAAAGTTCTAAATTTGTTCTTCTATTTTTCTTAATTATTATTATATAATTCATTTTCTAATTACATTCTTAGCCTATAAGTTAAATAAGTTTTTAAAAATGAATTTTTGTTGAATGCTAGTTGTATTTTACCATTCTGTTTTTCTCGTCAATTATTGAGCAACTTTCGGTTTAAAATCCCTGTTTGATGTCGCTTGTCGAGCTCAGGAGCAGATTTTGCACCCGTTCCCGCTTCGCTTATTTACCAGATACGGAAATACAGTGGTTTAGCATTTATGCTGAAAAATATAATCCGACTTAGTTCAAAGTTGGCAGGTAATTCAATATGCACACGGATTTCAAACTTATGAACCCTAAGTTAGTGAGAAATGCACGATAATTACATACACATCCAATAGTTAAAATCAAAATTTTTCTTATATAAAAAATATAATGAACTAATTAAGTAAAAGAGAACGAAATTCTATTTGTGAAATTTTTATTTGTTGTAAGTAATAAGTTATCGTTGTAAATAACATTTTTAATATTTTAAATTACTCAAAATGATTTTCTTTAAAAAAATGCTTTATTTTTTGAATAGTTAATTTTTTTTTTAAATATTTATAACTAAATTGTTTTCAAGTATTACAAAAAAAATTTTTAAAACTAAGGAAAATATTTTTCTGCGTTCCAACAAAAACCGTCAATTGATTCTCTAAAGTAAAATCTATGTCGTAAATGTATTTATTTAAAATTACAACTCCGTACTATTTCACATTATAAATATTTCAATATAATATATTATAAAGTGATCTCGATCTACGTGATTTTGTTTTTAAATTTAAGTATCACTCTGTAATTTAAATCGAATAATTTAATCAGTATTTTTGGAACGAAACAGCATTTGTGCAATATTTAAGACAATTGTTGTACAATGATTTAAAACAAGTATTTTCTATCACAATTATACTGCCCCAACAAAGAGTAGTTATTTTGTTTTTAAAATCATTGCATTCACACATAAAATAAATTCTATATTTATTAGATTCATTATATTATCATCAAAACTGATGATTTGGTTTTTACTTATTCAAAATTGAATAATTTCATTGGTATCTTTAGATAGTAACAGTATTTGTGCAATAATTAAGACAATTGTATTATGATTTAAAACAAGTATTTTTTTATCACAATTTTACTGTGCTTATTAAAAGTAGTTATCCTTTAAAATCATTGCGCAGTCCCATAAAAGAAATTCGATATATATAATTTTTTTTTATATTATCATTAAAACTGCTGAATTGGTTTTTACATTATTATGTTCTTATGGGAAGGTACTAATTAATAATTGATTAAAATCTGTCATAAATTGTAAATTTTTGTTCACTATTATTCATAGCTTTCCTCTTTCAGATAAATTTTGCATTTATGAAAAATAAAATACTATTTTTCTTTATTTTTATGCATGCTGTATTTTACTATTTCATCCACTAAAAGTAAAAGAGTATAATGCATACATCTTTAAAAAATTTGTAGCTCATTTATTTATAACTATTATTAATATGCAAACTTGTAACTGAATAAATAATAATAAAAATGCAAAAATCTATCACCGAACTAGAGGTTTATAAAACAATACCCTTATAACTCATATACAACAATCCTTACTAATTAATTGCTTATACACTTTTATGTCATCAGAAATAAAACTAATTTTTATTATTAGATCCTGCTTTTACTAATTATGTTTCAACCTTAAACTTGGTTAAGTTTGAACTACTTACATATAATAACGTGAATAAAAGAATAATATGTCATCGAAACAGAAAAAAAGGTAATAATTAGATGCTTGAACACAACGTGAGTTACTGAATATTTAAACAAAGAGGTAGGATGATTTAGTTCAGAAAACTGATTTCATAAAAGGGGATAAACTCTCAAGTATTGTATTCACTTGATTAGTCATATAAGTACTCTAAATATACAATTTGATTAACTAGTACTAATTAGAGTGCCACAGCAGTCTTAAAATTTTGAATTAAATTTACTTAAAGAATTTTTTTTTAAATTTAAATTTCCTTTTAAATATAGTTCATAATGTTATCATTCCTTTCAAAGTGTTCATATTTTGCTGAAAGAGAAAGGCTTATTCGCGTTTATTTTTATGTTCTTTCCGTTTCATAATGATTTCATAAAAAAGGATATAGTTTCAATCATTGTATTAAGTTGATTAATCATATAAATTCTTTAAGTATACAATTTGATTAACTACTACTACTTAAAGTGCCACAGCAGTCTTAAAATTTTGAATTAAATTTATTTAAATAAATATTTTTTTAAATTTAAATTTCCTTTTAAATATAGCTCTTAATGTTATCATTTCTTTCAAAGTGTTCATATTTAGCTGAAAGAGAAAGGCTTATTCGCGTTTATTTTTACGTTCTTTCTATTTCACATTAAGAATAATACTGTCTATAAGCAGAATAAGAAAAGAAAATCATTCTATGAAACATTCATTACCTATTATCGTTTTTCTTAATCTCATTATATTAACTACACTTCCATCGATATTTTGACCTCCAATCGATTATTCTTAAATGTCCCTGAAATGGCACTAACCCAATTTCCTGAGCAATGCCCCTCAAGATTGATTGATTGATGAGCATTTTCTTTGAAAGCAAATTGATGATTCTTAATGTTAAGTAAAGAAGAATCGGAAATTCAGACAGAAAGGAAAAATTGCATTAATAACAAACAATAGAAACGACATTGGATATTGCTGAATGACATATACTGGAGCAGATGTGTTTCGTATCAGCGTAGATGATAATAAATTTCGTCAAAAACATCGCTCTTCGTCTCCATTGTATTTTCATGGGAGTCTATAAATAGGAAATATTAATATTTCCTGTTTTTTAATCATTGATGAATATTTTAAAAACGTCATTTAAGCGTGTATCATGAAATTAGACAAAAATGAATTTAATCAAATAAAAATTTTATTTTAAATATCTTGAGTAAATTAATTCAGATCGATGAGTTCGAATCCAGGCTATGCAACCGAGTTTAGCACCATCAATTCAAAATATCACCAGATTCTCTTACATGTTTGTAATATAATAAAATATTCTTAGTTAAATAACCTGAAAGATTTCTCATTCTGGCATTGTTGCTTTATTTAGTTTGACTATGTTAAATATCCCTACACAAGGTTGTTAAAGATCGTACTGTTGTCTTCCGTATAGCATGATAATCCTGTGCTCACATATTATCTGGTACACTTGCTTTAACTCAATGATCAATTATATTGAGATCTATTTCTTTTCTAGATATGTTAAACAAACATACAACTCGATTAATGGCTGTCTACTTAGACAAAATAATTTGTATTATCTTATCTATTTTCATCAATAAGACCTGTGGGGAGATGGTAGCTATCGACCATGTCAACCGTCATCTATGAAAAGGTACCCCATCATAGAATCGAGTTAACACGTCTTATATACTAGTGAATTGTAATTGTAATTACGTAGTGGTAGATTCCCTACAGTACTCCCCCACCAGAATTATATCTGTGATAGAATTCGATGAACGGATATCACTAGTTGATTCATTGCTGTTTTGTGAGAAGCCGGGAGAGCTGTATTAAGATTACCGTACTTTATGAGTGCTGAATATGAGAGGTGTATTAACTTCACTGTCGTCGTAGCTCCTGTGTTGCCGTTAGCAGTCGAGTGTATGCAAGCCGACGTTGTGCGTGAGCGAGACGAGATTGAGTAGCAACAGCGCGAGGAGGTGGATAATGTCGCAGTCACAAATAGGAAGTCAACTGTTTTTAATGTGGATCATCCATCGAAAAAGGCGTGTTCACATCGAAGTGGGCGTTTCTGCGGTCGTAGGCGTGTTCACATCACGTCCGAAGGTCACCAATGTGGGGAGATGGTAACTATCGACCATGCCAACCGTCATCTATGAAAAGATACCCCACCATAGAATCGAGTTAACACGTCTTATATACTAGTGAATTGTAATCGTAATTTCGTAGAGGTAGATTCCCTACAAACCCATATTTTAAGTAAAACACTTCTGCAACAGCAAGCTGTTGGGAAAGAGGGTTAAGAAAGTTAAGACTCTACAATTTTAAAACCAAAGGCCTAAATGTGTCAGTATGACATCAATGCACACCTGTCACCTTTTATTTTCTTACCAGATGCTATGCATCTGTCTGAAGATTGATGGTCATTAGGTTGCCACTTGGGGTCGAATCCCGATTCCACACATTAGCAACTCAGAGACTCAACCATTTTGCCATCATGTCTCAATCCATCTTTATGCAGACTTATAAATTCTGAATTATTTTTTTTAAATGCAATCAATGGTGTTTTTATTCATTGTCATAATTACAAAAATGCATTGTCTGCGTCAAATACCCGAGACAATTCTCACTAAGCTTAACGACTATGTTTACTTATTAAATGCGTTTAGTGTAATAAATGTGTGAGTTGACAAAATAAAAACCCCACTTTCAGACCCAAAAATCAGGCAGTTGTCTTAAATTTCCGCATAAGGTTATAAATTAACTGGGCTTAACCCATTCAATTTTTTAAGTAAATATTTTCATTTTTATTTTGTAAAAATATGGTTAGAATTTCATTAACAATGAAAGAACTATAGCAACCAACTATAATGTTACTGATTGCGTTACTGAATACTATAAACTTAAGGATTACAAAAAAAAGCCCTTCTTAATCACTAAATTAAAAATAAACGAGAAGAAAACACATTCTGTTTGTGTCATTAACCAAGCTCTAAATCCAAATAAGTTAAATAATTTGAATTAACGAGAAGAACACACATTCTGTTTGTGTCATTAACCAAGCTCTAAATCCAAATAAGTTAAATAATTTGAAAGCAAAAATGAGAACGATACTTAACAGAACATCGGAGTAGGCCATTTTAACAAATTTAAAAAAACTTCAGTACTTCAGTTTCCCCATTCTTGACTGGCGAGAAATAAAAATGAGTGCCTATTTTTTAAATGCATGTAGAATTTTATTACCATCGTCAGTAGCAAATGAAGTCATCATTTGCTTCAAAATCATATGTTGGAGGCGTGATGACTCAAGGGATAGAGCATTCACCTTCCAATGAGGTGAAACGGGTTCGAATCCCGGCGATGGCTGGTCGATACGAGTCTGCATCCGGCTTGCACCGACCACGGTGCTGACGTGAAATATCCTCAGTGGTAGACGGATGATGGGTTAGAGTCCCCTTGCCGACAGGCTAGCCGCGGGAGGTTCTCGTGGTCTTCCTCTCCATGCAACGCAAATGCGGATTAGTCCCATCAAAAGTCCTCGACGAAGGCAAATTTCTCCCTATACTTGATCCAGGAGTTCCCTTGTCTTCTGGATTGGGTTCAAAATTACAAGGCTATCGAGTTGAACATTAGTAGTCGTAAACCCAAAAAAATTGGGTCGGCTATTCAACGACGGTTATAATTAAAAAAAATCATATGTTCCATTTATCAAGTATTTTTTTCGGCTGTAATTTCTTTAAATTTTCCATATAAAGAGAAAAAAAACATTTTACTTCAGATATTCATCGAATTTGATTTGTATCACAGCAATAATAAGTGTGGAAAGATTTATATTATACATAAAAGTTTCAAACTAATAACTCCTACATTATAAGTTTTGTTATTCTCGTAGCATTGCAATTCAATAAATTACTGACTTGAGTTTCATTCGACCAAAATGTGCTGTTCTTCTTTCTAAATTATACAACGGGAAAATAAATGGACCAATGTTGTACTAATGAAGGAATTTATAGCTGATTTTCAAAATGACGATTATGTTTAAAAATGTATTTTGAAAGCGAACATATATAAATTTGTTCTTCTGTATTTAAGAATCGTCAAAGAAATGGTAAAAATAAAGGAGCAGAATAAGATGCCTCAAAAACTAATTGAAATAACTGTTTGGAAATTTCTCAAACATGAAATTTATCCTAATAAATATTTCCTTAAGTATCTATTAGTTTGGTTGAGGTTTTTTCGCTTATTTATAAAACATTTCACTATTGTCATATGATGTTTATTGATTAAAATAATTTAAACATAAAGTATTTTAAGTTTATTAAACTAACAAATATTCTGATTATCAGGCAGCCACTGATGAAGCAGAAGAGCCAGAAAAAGCTGAGAAAGAACCTGCTGACGAATCTGCAGAGGCCAACGTAGAGGATGAAGAGCAAAAGACGGAGCCCGAAAAAGTTGAAGAAAAAATTGATGATGCCGAAGAGAAAAAAGACGACGTCAAAGAAGAGGAGGCGGATGAGACGCCAGAACCTTCTCCAAAATCGCCAACCAAGCGAATGAGGTCGCCTGATAAGGCGGGAAGGAGAGGTGAGTTTAGTGCATTTATACCCCTTTCATTCAATCACGGATACCTTCATGCGCTGAAAACAAATTCTGGATCAAACTAGAATAAAAGTGCCGGGACTCAAGGACCATAAAACCAATTTGCCACTTACCGGCATCCACTTAGGCATTTTAGGTTAAACCCAAAAATCACATATATTTGTGACATGTTCTGACGTGTTTTTTGTTCCACAATATCGTCATTTCCGGATTAAAAAAATCTTGTATACCGTTTTTTTATAGTAGTAAGTAACTCAAGATCATGGAATCGCTCTAATCTATTAATTATTACTGTAAAAATTACAGTACAATATTTTGTGGTGAAAATATGTTTTACAGATGATATACCCAAAGTATAGGTGCTTGATATCGTACTTTGATTGGAATTTTTTTTTCATCTAACACTTAAAAATGAAAAATACATTTTGTTTCTCTAAACTGACATTAAACGTACAAAATAAGTATAATAAGTAATGAAACAGAAGAGAATTCTTGAAGGTACTTCCTTGCCCTTAAAATTAGATAATATAATTATTTCCAACATAAATACACAGCTATAAAATTAAGTATGAAATAAAATATTAGATACTTTTTGAAAGGTGTCTCAACGCATTTACGAAATGACCATTTTATTTTTCAGGACATTAATTCTATTATATAAAATAATGTTTTTATTGAAGTTACTTTCTTACATTTCAAACTAGATAATATTTTTAGATGATACTTTATAGAAGTGTATTAATGTTCAAGATAATTATCACGATCATTACACTTCTATAAAAAAAAATTCTAAAAATAAAATGCTGTACAGTTTTAAACGGTACCAATATTTATCATATCATGTATCAAATTGGATCAAAATAAAACACTAGTTTTCGAAGTTGTTTCGATTTTGTTACGAAAAAAATGTCTTCGTTCATTTTTATTCATAATATTTGCGTGCCATACCCATATTTGCTTAACATAAATTTTAACATTAATATTTCGAAATTCATTTTATGCGTAGCAACAATTTTCTACACTACATATATGTTTGTTAACTGCTATAACTTCAAAAATAAAAATTTTAGCTTAAAAATACGATTCTTGGATAAGGAAAAAAAATAGTGAATTTCGAGTAATCAATAACATGGTCAATAACTACATCTACCACTGGAGCAAATTTTGAAAATTCTGTTCTAAGCCCTGCCCTATAATGTGTTCAATGTAATATCTAACTTAATTCTCCAATTCGAAGCATAATAGATTTCTCTAAACAGGTTCTTAGTTAAATACCTCTAATTTTGTAATTAAATTCAAATAATATGTACTCAATATGGTTGATGGACTCTATCAAACGCTTATTTTTATAAAGAAACAAAATATCATTTCGATAATTCAATGCGTTTTTCGTATTGCTTCAAAATAATAAATTTTTAATTAAAACACATTTGTAAACTATTTTGCGTGTGTTGAGAATTTGGAGAGAGAAAATTTTTCCAAATGTAAGTATGAACTATTTGGCTGTATAATGCATTATTCTTGGCCAATCAAGTAAACTAAATTTCAGGAAGCTGAATAAAGTAATAAATGGTAACTATTTTTTTATAACCGTGGCTGAACATCCGACGCAATTTTTCTGTTTAAGACCACTAATGTTCAACTACGCAATCTTGTAATTTTGAACCAAATCCAGAAGACAAAGGAATTCCTGTATCAAGTATTGGGAGAAATTTTAATTCGTTCTGGACTTTTTGATGAAACTTACCAGCATTTGCGTTACATAGAGAGGAAGATCACGAGAACCTCTCACAGTTAGCCTGACGGCATGGGGACTTTAACCCATGATCCGTTTCCCACTGAGGATATTTCCTGTTAATACTGTGGTCGGTCCAAGTCGGATGCGGAATTCGTATCGAACAGCTATCGCTGGGATTCGAACCCGGTTCACCTCATTGGAATGCAAACGCTCTATTCCTAGAGCCATCTCGGCTCATAATAGGTAATTATTATTTTTTTATATTCGTCGTTGAACAGCCGACCCTATTTGGGCTTACAACTAACAATGTTCAAATCCGTAGCCCAGTAATTTTGAACCAATCCAGAAGACAAGGAAACTCCTGGATCAGTACCCCCATAGGTATTGATTTGCTTTGGGAACATGGAGGACTTTGCAACTCGACAGATTTAACGTGTATCAGTCACCATTTACTACACGGGAAGTCTTTGGCCTACGGGGATTGAACCCGCAAACTCTTGAACATGAGCCCAGTGCCCTACCAACCAGGCCATCCCGGCCTTACAATAGGTAATAAGTAATTAATAAGGCTGCTAAGTTTTATAGGGTGAATATGAGCGAATGGGCAATAGAAATTTGTTAATTTTCAATTAGTAAGCATGGCTGAACAACCTATCCAAAATATGGCCTGAAGGAAAACCCCAAAAACGGAAGTCATTCATCGCTGTGTTTCATTAAGATTATTTTTACTATGCTGTGTTTTCTTTTTTTTCTTTTTTTTTCTCTTTTTTTTTATCTGTAGCGTTAGAGTCATATAGCTTTTATGTGACCTTCCTCCATTTTTTTTTCAGAATATTTTTCATATTTTCCCTAATTATACTCTAAAATTTATCGACGCAAGAGTTATCCTTATCGGCTTCTCACTGTGGTCGCGATTCTTGTTTCAGTAAAAATACGCTCATAGTTAAAATGAAGAGTCGTTGAAATGAAATATTTCCTTGTACTGCAACTTCCATTCATCTAGGAAATATATTGTTTATTATATCTTAAGATTATTTTTATGAGAGTATCGATGTTTCTGGAAAACAGTTTGTTCCGTAACATATAATTCTGCTCCATGTTTGAACATTTTAGTTATTGCGTGTTAACAGCAAATTTAGTTGATATTTCTGAAAGAATATTTTTATCGTCTTTAGAGTTAACCACTATTGCATTCAATCTAATAATTTATTAAAATGTATTTTTAAGTACATATTTTTCTCGTTTTTAATACTTCTATAGCTATTTTTTTATAGCTGTAACCATAGACAAAACTATTAAATAGATTTATTTATTTATTTATTCTTGAATTGAACAGAGTTCCTCTCTGCATTACATAATATACATATTAAAAAACTACAGTGAATTAATATCATTAACATTTATCATTAATGTTAACTACATTAAAATTATCATAAACAAATCATCATCATTTCCTTAAATATTTGTTCTTGTTTAGTTGCAATGTTTTAAAGGAAATGAACAATTTTCACTTAAGTTATTTATTGACTTAAGGTCATTAAAATATTTTTAAAGCATATATTTTCTGATGAATATTTTATGTTAATGTCTGTGAAAGACATGCAGGCTGCAGAATAATCCAAATACTTGATAAACCACCATTTTCCCTAAAAGGACTATTTTCATCTTTTCAAAACAAAACAAAACAAAATAAAATTTTATTTTGTTTTGTTATTCTTTTAAAACGTGAAATCAACCCTAAAATCTCCTAGGTAATTCGAAAATATAATTTATAATTGAATATCTACTGCACTGGCTCAGATATTTTGTGCTTTGCAAACTTCACTTTGCTTCACTCTCATGTTATGTATGACTCACTTTTGCAATTGCTGCACAATGGAGGATGCACCTGCTTCTTGCACCGCTGCTTTGAAGATTGCACACCAGTGTCGTGATAATACAGTGTCGTAAGTTCAGTTTTTTGACGGCTCTCTCCTCTTAGGATCCTTGCCTCAGCTACGTCTTCCACCTAAAGCTGGCAGTGGATGGGGAGGTTCAGGATTGCATCCTTTAGGAAGAATATCTCCCAAATCTCCTTTAGAAGGTATGTCAATACTATTGAACATTCCATTGAATTGACACGATGTGAAGCAAGAAAACGCTAGGAATTTTGCAGAGCATTTGCGCAGTTTCTTATAGCTTAGCATTTTAAAATTCTGCTAGATTTTTTTTTCATTGAAAATTATGCGGATGCAACAATTTTACATGAGCATAGGGTGGAGCACCCTATGTTCATTTGAGTGCACAATTTACAAAATGCTTCGCTTTTAGATTTTGCGTTGCTCACTTTTTTCGTAGCTTTTAATTTCTTAAAACATAATATTTAAGGGAACCAAGTTATGAATAATGTTTGTTTTTGCCTTTATAGTAAAGTAAAAAATTGCAAATAAAAAGTTTTTTTTCGTCACAAATACGCATTGATTGATGTTTTGAATAAGGTCCTCGCAATATTAAAAACATTTTAATAATTTAAGTAACTGGATATTTAAATTGTTGAATTAAAATATGTCTATAATTAAATTATGGTCACGTAATAAAAAAATAATCAACGTCTTTAACCATTTAAGAGTTTTTTGTTGTAATGTTTCCGTCAGTCAGACAAGGTAAAACTAACAGACGAAATAAATATTAACGCATTTCAAAATAATCGTAAGTAGTTTCTTGTTTAAAAAATAAAAAGAGAAAAACTTGTAAGAAACAAAAAGTACATGAAAACGCAAAAATGAAAAAAAAAAGACCAAGACAAGAATAAAAGTTATCACAAATGCAAAAAGTATGTGATTTGATTCTTTTTTTTTTTTTGCTGTTTTTTGATGTTGTGTTTTTATTTTATTATTTTTACACTAGGAGGCTCCGCCCCCTGCTCGCTGACGCTCGCCAACCCCCGAGAATTGCTACGCAATCCTATGTGGTTCACGCCGTGAACCATGGCTCGCTGCGCTCGCTCGCCAATGAACACAATGTTCTAGCACAAAGACATAATATATTATCATCAAAGACATAGTATTTTATCATCAAAGACATAGTATTGTACTTATGTAGAAGAATTCTACCAATGTTCTTATTGGCTTTTAAAAAAGTAGATTAGCTAATTAGATTGTAAATGGTGAAAAAATCAAAACATTAGCTAAATAAGAAACATATTAGCAAAATAAATTATCAAATATTGCTTCACTAATATTCTGCATTTTAAAGCGTGAAAATTCAATGCATAAATAATCGCGAAATATAAAAAAATTCAATGCATTCAATACAAACACTTAAATGTTTTTTAGACGTTTAGGTAGCTCCCAGTAGAAAAATATCAATTCAACAGCGGCCTTTTAAAGCATTCTCACTTCAATTAATTAATTAATTCCTAATTGAGTTTAAATTAAATATTGTCATGTTTTTAGTGCATGAATCTGAATTGAACAACCTGATAATGCTCACTCTGGTTATTGTTATCTGGTTGCTCACTACGTGCTCTTTCGCGCCGAATCCAATCAATTAAAAATGAAAACTGTTGCCAGCGCGAGAAAAGAAATATCATCGGTTTTATTGATACATACATACATACGTACGTATTTGCGTTTTATATAATATAGATAGGAAAGCAATAACTTCATGACTGATATCAATTCTATGCTGATGACAACCGAACCAATATGAAAATGAATGTGGGAAAACTGGATCCTACCACGTGATTTTCCAGCCAATAAAAATGTGAAAAACTGCGACACCATCATTAGATTTTTATATATAGTAAGAAATATGAAACTATGACATTTATGACTTTTTAATCAGTGTCTTATCGCTTTAAATCAAAACAACAATTATTTCACTTTTATTTATTTAAACAACCAATTTGTCCAATGTTTGACAACTGTTACCTACAAGTTAACGCGCTACTTTTCCCTTTTTCCAACTTTCAAAATAAAACTTTTTGTTTACGTGACATGAAATATATCTACTATTTTACTATTACAATTGGGTATAATATGAAAAAAACACAACTACTTCGATTTAGTAGGAACAAGATATGACGCAATGCTAAACGAATGGAATTTAGTTGTTGTTTATTTAGTTATTGTTATTAGTAGTTGTTGTTATTTGTTTATTTGTCGTTGTTTATTTAGTTGTATTTAGTTTCAATAACTTTTCTTTATAATGCAATAAAATCTGGCTAGCAGCTATTTAAACGATCGAGCACTTCGTTTGTTTATTTGTGGCTTGAAGTTAGGCTCGCAGAAAATGCCGTTCATGGGTTAAATTTAGTAGGAACAACACAACCTGTGACGTAGGCTATATTATACCCAATTGAATTAAGTTCTGAAAATGACGCTTTCTCTAAAAAGACCGACGTTTTAAAATATCAGTTGTGGAGGAACGAAAAGTTTTTGAAATGTAAAGCTTTGGTACGTTTTGCTTTACCAGCACTAAGGGAAAATAACGGAAGCTTTTGTAAATACAGTCGACGATCGATATAATGACCCCTGTGGAGTAAACAAAAAAAGTGAAGTCATTTTATTGTGACTAAATAAAATGAGTTCAAATATTTACTTGTATTTCATAAATACTGTACTTATTTTTCAAAAACATGCTACACTTTAAATACAATTATATGTAACTCATTAATACGCTGATTTTTTCTCTAATAAAGTAATAGTGTAATTTAAAATAGTACATTAAAGATTATAAACACATTTTAATTTTTTCAAAAGATGTCTCTTAATATTGCGTCAATCATTCAGTGTCTTTTCTAAATTTTCAAATTTTGCTTCACGAGATTTATGTCATGAAATCACGATTTTTTATTATTGTAAACAAAGTGCTTTTAGAGATCTTTAATAATTTATAGCAATGTGTGTATTTCTATCCTCCACTTCCTTTGTTTTGTTTTTTTATTTGCGCTCTAGATATATAGCATTACACTGATTAGGAGTACTCATTTTTGCTTAATAGCATACGTCCAGAGAAGCAGCGAAACTAAAATAAAAAGATGTTAATAATACCACTTGTTTTAACTTTAAAATAAGCCACTTCTTTTTCCAAAAAGAGTGAGCATAATTTACAAAAAGAGTAAATATAATTTCCAAAAAATGTGAATACAATTTTTAAAAAGAATTAAGACAATTTTCAAACAAGAAAAACATGATTGATGAATGCATGGAACTCTTTGAAAGGAAATTTTCAAAAATTTATATTATACAGAAAACTCTAATTTATAAAGGATGGTGCAATATATATTTAAAACTCTTAATAATAGTAAGTAACCCATATATCACAATTCTTTTGACCATAGATCACGCCTAAGACCACATAGGTTTAGAGTAGGTGGCCCAGTCACTCTTTCTTCATTCATAAAGAATTCAAGATATCTCATATTTATTACGCGTTAACATCAAAAGAAACAGTAGTTTTTTTATTTTATAACCATCCCCGAACAGCCAACCCATTCATTAATTTACGACTACCAAAGTTCGACTCCGTAGCCTTATAATTTTGAACTCAGTCTAGAAGACAAGTATCAGAAATAAAGTATCAAGTATCAAGAACACCTGTATCAAGTACTGGAGGACTTTTCAATGGAACTAAACCACATTTGCGTTAAACGTAGAGGAAATTCACGAAAACATGGTTTGCATGATGGCCAGAGTATCATCGGTTTACCACTTAGGACTCTAACCCATGATCGAATTATCACTTTTTTGAACATCCAGTATATTTTTTCACAAAATAATTAAATAAATAAAATAGTTTAAAATAAATAAATAAACAAAACAATGACGGTGGAAAAAGTTCCATTTGAGAAAAAAAAATTTGGGAAGATAATCATTAAAATAGAAATCATGCCTACTGAAGAATTTCATAAAATTGCTGGCACTAAAAATCGTGAGAATAGACGCCAGCTAATCAAGAAATAACATTCGTGATAACTCACCCCAGTGAGATCTATAATTGGTTTCGTTAACTGCCTTTATAAGCATATTGAAGAAATTTCTACAATTTGACGTAGATTAAAATTAGTTTATTAAAAAGATGTATAAAGGCTTGGGAAATGTTAAAAACGCAGACGACCATTTAACAAAAGTGATTTCCAACAATAAAGACAAATGTGACTTCGAAGTAATCTCAAAGTTATTAATATTTAAAGTTTCTAGAAATGCGTTTCTTCAAATGTATATTGAAACTCATAAATATTTGGGTGTGTGCAAAGGAAGCTATTGGTTTTAAGCTGTAAAACTTTATTCCCAAAAGTAAAATCGAGGCTCACTCGCAAGTACTGCAGCTTTTCCAAATAACTAAAGATTCAAATGTTTCTTAAAATCAAATGGTTAGCATTATTGCGATACTTACGTGAAAAGACACGTTACAGTAATACATATCGCAATAATGTTATATTTAGGAGTTTTCCTTAGGGAGTTTTCTTTAGATCGTAATGCACGGAATTTTCCAAAAGAGTTTTCCTGACTTGAAGATATTTCCTAAAAATATTAACATCAGTTGTGCTGTTATAAGAATAATCCGTTTTTTACTATGTCACTTAATTATTTTCTTAACTATGCGATAATAATAAGGGAAGGCTTGAGTTTGAATTTTTGATTTTATAGTGCTCATATGTTGAATTTAGAAAAAAATGAAGTACTTCCCATTATTGATTAAAAATTATCTTTAATAAAACACCAACTGTTACATTTATTAATACTCTTATATGTTTGACGCTACAAAATTTTAAATACGAATAATAAATAAACTTGAATTATAATTAGTATAATATTTAAACTTTCTTTTGGTTCAATTTTAATTTTTTATTTGGTTTATATATATATAATATTTTGCTACACCTCTAGATGAAATGAATTATAAACGAAAACTAATTATTATCAGAGAAATTTTGTTTGATTATTTTTTCGTAAAACAAAAGTTAGTACCTTAATAATTTTTATGACAATTTTAAAAAAAATTAAAATAAATTTAAATTATGGATTAAATAAAACTCAGTGGATTTACCAAAATGGCATTTTAATCAGAAGATTAAAGCAAAATAGTTAGAACAAGTGCATGTAGTTTTCTTATAAATTTGTGCAATGAAAATTAAAGTGAAAGTTTAATTTTTTTGTCATTTTTTTTCGTTTCAAATGATTAATTAAAAATGTATTTATATTCTTTGTGTAAAATGAGATTAAATATCTCTCAGATGATCAGTTAAAATGTAATGTTTAAAAAGGAACAATAAAAATAGGGAAAATTTATGTAAACTGAGCAGAATTAGTTGCTTTTGATATTCAGTGGTTTTATGTGTTTTTTAGCAATTTTTTTTAAAGTTATTTTAAACATTTTACACTTATTAAAGCAATTTCATATATACCAAGCTTATCCCAAACTATCTAAAGCCAAAATAAGACGTTTAAAATTAAAAAAAAAACATAATTAGAGTACTGTGATATTATTAAGTATTTATAATATTTCCTTATGAATTTCTTTTACTTATTTCATTCTCAGAAAAGAAATAATTTTAATTCACTGAAATTATAAATAATTTGTAGACTTTATAATAGGATAGAATTAGTACAACTATGAATTAAATAAAGTAAGAGATAACAAGAGGAAAATAATAGACTTGCAAATATAAAATTCCGAACAGCTTAATTTTTTTCATATTCAATGAAATTAATGACAAAATAAAAATGCTTTCGAATGTGAAAACTTACATAATAAAGCAATGTAATTGTGAAATTATTGTACTGTATGGTATTATCATTTCTTGTCAACAAAGAAAAGAAACATAAGTTTGGTTAATAAATCCAAAGTATATGTCATTTAAGCCTGTCATCGGGTTCATATCTTACATAACGGTTTACGAAAAATTCTGGCTTTAAGAATTATAGCTCTTATTTCCTCTCATTTAGTAAAAAATATTGAACTGAAAAGTAAATTTTGCCGAATAAGTAGTTTTTATGCCATACTACGGCTTCCTGATAAAATTACCAAAATTTATTTACCTTTACCAAACTTAAATTCAACTACCTTTACCAAAATTTATCACATAATATAATAAAACCATCTCTTAATGTAAATTTTACAAAAATTATTAACACAGCGCTTTAATAACTTTTATGCTATGCTCTAAGACAACATGATAAAATTACTAAATTTTCCCACTTTAACCAAAATCTAACTCTCATTTTGAAGCAATATTTTATTGTTAACTTAATCATAAGCATTACCATGGTAAAAATTATAAAGGTTTTTGTTGTTTCTATAGAGCCAAAAGTACAGTAAAGTTTATCATAGTTTTTAAATTTCACCATAACTCTTTTAGGTAGGAAAACTTTTCTCAACGAAATATGTTGTTTCGATGGAATCTGTAATCTGTATTTGTTTAAAGAGCTAAGATCTAGAGGGGTTATTCTTGCATGAAATGAAAAAAGATGTTTTTGAGGTTGTTTTGAGGTTGGGAAATGTAAACCTCCTTTACATCTCACAAAATCAGCTTTTTATATAATACAAAAGGAAATATATATATAATAATAATAATAATAATTTTTGATTTCTAATGTTAATTAGAAGATATTAAAGATAAAACTTTTAGATTGTTCAGTTCATTAAGGAATTAAAGATATAAAAGATCGTTCATTAAGGAATATTCTCTATGTTCTTAGAATATGTTATTTTCCCCTAAAATTATCTAATCAATATTTCTTCCTTGTATTCTCTTTTTGTACAAATTTGGAAAAAAAACATATTATTAAATTGTTATGTTATTATTTTTCGATCTGCCCTATTATTATATATACTAAAGTTAAAGATTCTTTAAAAAAAATTTAAGTTAGATTTTTTGCAGTCTTAAAGATAAATACATTTTGAGTTTGCTCCAGATTAAATATGGTATTCTCATGTTATTTAGATTTTCATGTTTATCTTATAAGTCTGGAAGAGTTTATATAAACAAGTTTTGAAACAATAGTTTATACATATGCATACATATTCATTCAAATGTATCTTTTATAAAATATATCAATTAGTGAGATGTATCTTATTGAATGACAGGAAGAGTAATTTTAATAAATGCTTTTATATTTTTTAAATTTTATTATTTTTTTTCTAAAAACTTACGATTTAACAAACACTTAGAATGTAATTCGTGAAAAAGTATTAAATATTTTCTTCTCTTTTACCCTGCTTAATTTTTTTAATTATTGAGCAATTTCTGCTATAAACTATATATACATTATTATAAAATGTATATACATTATTATAAAATGTATATACATTATTATACATTATTATATATACATTACATTATTATACAATATTATATATACATTATATATACATTATTATACGATATTATACATACATTATATATACATTATTATACATTATTATACATTATTATAAATGTTTATAATGTATATAATAACTATATATACATCATTAGTATATATGCAACATATTATACTAATAATTTTCTTGAGGAATCTCTATTTTGCGATATTTTATATCCGTCGGACAAACGTATTGTTCAAGGAGTGGCAAATCTTTGAAATTGGCAGCTTGCCGCTTGTCAGCTATACACCACTGTTGTTCACGTCACTAAAATACCCAAGTGTTCTCGACAGTCTTATTTCACGGTGGCTATGTTTTAATGCACACAATTCTCATGTGTGGGCAACTGAAAATCCACATGTAGCGCAATCACATGCGTATCAACAGCGATTCTGCATGAATGTGTTGGCTGGTATTGTAAACGACTTTTTGATTGGCCCATACGTACTAACTAATCAACTTAATAGCGAATGTAATCTTATTTTTATGGAACAGGTGTTACAAGAACTGCTGCAGGATTTTCCGATCGCCATTTGTAACCGCATGTGGTTTCAGCATGATGGGGCACCATCCCACTTCAGCACTGGTGACACTTACCTGAATGCCACGTTTGGGACGCGATGGATTGGGCGTGGTGGACCAGTCTCTGGGCGACCCCGATCTTTCGATTTATCGAGTCTACATTTCTTTTTATGGGGACATCTGAAAAATCTTCTTCATGCGACTCCTCTTTACTCAGATGAGGATCTCGTTGCTCGAATATCCGAAGTTTCTGCACGAGTGTGTGAAATATATGGCATCTTTGAACGTGTACGCCAATCGCTTCACCGTCGCTGTCAAACAGGCATCGCTTATTGGTTGACTCATTTTTGAACAGTTATTGTAAATGTTACACTTGCCAACGACGCTTTCAATAAACACTTTGTCTTTCCTTTCGTCTCTTATTTTTGGTGTTTCCGCCTCATCGCTTCACTTGCGTCTATATATTCCTATACATTAAATGATTGTTACTGTATCTACCCATAAAGTTTGTACCATGAATTCCCAACCACCCTGTATTAATATATATTTCTAAACTAATACAGTTTCCTATTAAAAGAAAATATGAAATATTCATTACATAAACAAAATTTGCTTTATTTGTTAATTAACAACAACATATTTTATTCTTAGGTGTATCTCCAGCTTCATCGCCGCCTAAATCAATAAAGGTAAGTATAAATAACTTTTTTTCTTATAAAAGGAAAGTATAATATTTTATGAAGTTATAAGACTGATATAAGATGTTTATATAAACTCATCATTATAGAAATTATTATTCTGAATAAATGTATAAATATATAACTGATTAAGTAACGTGTTTTATATTTGGTATTTTAGGTTTTCAGTTTGCAAACTTTTCTTTCATTTCATAAAAATGAACTTTTGTATTCTAATATTAAATTAATTCTTATGAACTTAGATGAAAGAAAATTTTAATTAAAAAAATCAACCAAATTCATAAAGTGTTAGTTTTTTTTTCTTCCTAAACACGTTTTACGATAGAATAATAAGAAATATTGGCTACTTTGCAGTGGGAAAAAATATTTTATTGTTAAAAGGTCCAATAATAATAACTATTTTTGGCTAGTTAAGTAATATATCAAAATTCAAATATAGTTTATTATCATTAAAACATTAACAGCTTTAAATCTTTGACCTCATTAAAAACATTTATTAGTATAGCATAAAACCCCTCAAAACTCTTATCATTTACTATATTTTGAATTAATGATTCTTCTGTAGTATCATTTTATATTGAGATATTATTTATATTGATTTATTATTTATTGTTAATAATACTATCATATATTTTGACTTTGATATAAATGTTATGATTATCTAAGCATGTAGTTCAACAAAAAAAAACGAAAATTTATTTTTTGCATGTGATTAATTAATGAAATACGCACATCCAAATTTTTTTAAGAACTATATTTCTGTTAAACACTGATTGAAATTTATTAGGTACACAAAATTGAAGAAAAATGAAAGGAGTTAGAGCGTTTTTGTTGGATGACTAAATTACTATTAATTATAAAGCTCTTTCCAAATTAACTAAATTAGTTATATTTACTAATTTAATTGCTTTTGCTTTCAAATTACTAATTTGTCTGCAAAGTTTCTTGAATGATAACTAACAAACGACGTTAACTGGGAAAAAAGTATAAACAATATTTTGAATGCCTTTGCAAAGATATTTGTCAAGTTTTATTCTCAGATATCACCACTTTTTGGTTGCAAATTATAGTTATTTTGAAATCATTGCTCTAGGTAATTTTTAATTGGTAGCGTCATCTGTTGTTTATCTCTAAACTTAAATTTTCAAATCGGTAAGAATAGACTCGTGTTTATTAAGCAGATTTTAGAAAGTCATACAATCTTCTACTGCTTTTCTCTAAATGATTTTTCATATCGTTGAACATTTTAAGGGCCTGTAGTATTCTAATTACTGATAGTAATAATTAACAAATAGCGACTATTTATTTTTTGATAAACTTGATTATCCTTTAAATTGTGTTTAAAAATGAAATAAGGCTGCAAAATTATTCTGGTAATAGTCGAGATAACTTTAATAATAACTTTATTTTATTAAAGAAATAATAATTTGAATCTTATATGAAAGAGTACAAAACTGTCTTTCATCGCAAAAGATTTAATGAAACATGAAAACCCGGAGCGTCCGAAATGAGAAATGAAAGTAGAAATAATTGTAATACATGTTTGCAATTGCGTTTCAACTATTTAATCGTATGTTAGATACATAATTTCTATTTTTGCGAATTCAAATTTGAAATACATAGCTTAACATTCTCTACTGAGGAAAATTGGTTTCTATCATAAATTAATCATAAATGTAAATTCAAAATATTAAACGATAATAAAAAATCGTAAATAAAAGAAATCCTTTATTTTCTTAAACATTTTTTTTTATAAAAATTGTTAGTACGATGGGCCTAGACTGCAGAATTATGAGAATGAGAACGGCAGAATAGTTCAGAGCAGAAAATTACAAAATAATAATAATAATAATAATAAATAAATGAATAAATAAAAAAATCAATAAAATTTACTGAGGTAAAAATTTAGTATTCAAATTTAGTAATAAGTAGTAAATAGTTTTGATTTAGTAATTAGTTGTAAATAGTTTTGATTTAATAATTAAAGGTCAATAGTTTTTTATTAGAAGTAAATAGTTTTAATTTAGCAATGAATAGTAAAATGTAATAAAAATAACTACATAATGAATTCAGTGTAGCAAAAATAGTCATTTTTTTGAGTTGAACCAGGGATTCGTATAAAACTAGTGTAGAAAAGACAGAGTAAAGTCAATTGCTAAATTTATAAACGAGATTAATATTTGTACAACTTTAGTACTTTCTAAAAAGTATTCTTTTTCAATGAATTTAGCATCTTAAAATTTATTTTCGAAATAAAACAAATTATGAGCATCCTTCATTGATTTCCATCAGTTTGTTTTTGTAACATGTTTGACTCAAACATTTTACTGTTTATGTGATTCAAAGCACTTATATACTCAAATATATTCCCTTCCCAATGAGAATTGATTCTATAAGTAATCTTCTTAAATCCCAACTATTCCAATGTTTAGCTTTTAACAACCGTAAGAATACAAGATAAACTTGCCTAAATAAATACTTCTCTTTCCTAAAGAGCACCATTTCTCAGGATTTTCTCCGTAAGTCGGTAACAAATGTCGAAAATAAGGGAAAAGGAAAAGAGAATGTCCCTCGACACAGGCTGAAGTTAATGAAAGGAAGGGAATTGGAAGTTCGCAAGGTGCTTCAAAAGGGAAAAGATTTGATTGACGAGGGAAACGCATCTCTTCCAAGACTTTACGAACGGGTTCAAGACGCAAGCGTTTTCTTTGCTACTCAAGACTGATTGCTTCTGCAAAGAGCGTGCCAGCTTTGGTTGTAAACGGCTGTAAGATTAAAGCGTTCTGTTTATTTGATTTCTCTCGTGTCTGAATTAAATTCGGGGTGCAGCGGTATTGATGGTTTCCTCGAGTATATGTTTCTGGCATTAGGGAATGAGGAATCTGTTGATTAACAACCATTTTCAACTGATGACATGAAACCAAGCTCCCGATACTGAGATATAATTTGGAATATAGCTGAAAGGAACGAGATTAAATTCTATAGAATCTAATCTTGGTTTGTTTTAAATAGCTTTGGTACTGTACCTAATTTAATGATTTCTTGCAATTTAATTGCAATCATTAGATAGAATATATTAGAATCACAAAGCTCATGTTCAATTATTCTCGTTTTAATGTTTACACAATAGATTCCTTTTTTTAAAAAAAATATAGTGCCTAAGTTTCAACACACACGAATCTCCGGTAAAAGAAAGTTCAGTCATTGGCACAAATTTAAAAAACACCAAATTACTCTTTATTACTTTAAAAATTGCATATTTAGACATCCGCATGTTTAACATAGGAATCGTACTTATGTAAGTTATTATTATATTACTGCAATTATCACACTTATATTTTATATTTTGATTAACAGCAATTTTCTATTTCTGACATAAACCCAAACTCCCAATACCAAGGTAGAATTTTTTAATCTTGCTGAAAGGAACACGATTAATTTCTGCAAAATCTAATATTGGTTTGTTTTAAATAGCTTTGGATTTGAGCCTTATTGATTGATTTCTAATTATACAATTGGAATCATTAATAGAATGTATAATATTAGAATCGCAAATTTCATGTCCATTAATCGCTTTTTAATATTTATACAATAAATTTATTATTAAAATATAGTGACTAAGTTTCAACACATACATATCAATGGTAAAATCGAAGCCAAAGCATTGTCACAAACTTAAAAAAAATATGAAAATTGCATACTATTACTTTCAAAAATTGTACATTTAGACACGCACATATGTTAAATATGAATCGCACATATGCAAATTATTGTTATATTACTACAATTTTCACACTAATATTTTGTAAAAGAAAGTAATTTATTGTTTTCCATGCACGTGGACTTTTTTAAAGAAATGTTTCAGGACACCATTTTTGTCAAGTTCTTCTATATATATAATAGTAAGTATTGAGTAATTGAGTATACAATTTTAAAGAATGTTATGTTAACAACTTAAACACAATGCTAATTCAACTAACTACTTTAATTTTGATTAATAACTTTTTTTGTTACAAAAAGAAAACCTATTTGTAATTTTAAGTAAAATTATAACTGGATGAGCAGTTCACATACATCTTCACTACTACGTTTTAATATAAACTTTATTCATTATGTACAAAATTCTTACGATTCCAAATTTCAATTTTTTTTTAAATCTGCACTGTTTTTATATTCATATTAAGTTATTAACAAATGCATTTTGATCTACTGAGTCACTTATTTATTTTAACTAACGTGTTCTTATTTAATTCATAAATGTTATGCAATTACTCGTTAAAAATGATTAATCGTTAATGATTATTATTCTCAAGACTATTCTTTAGCACGGATACAATGCAATTCTAGAAAATTTCACTATCAACACTGACAAGACAGCCCCTTGTGATCTTGCTCCTTCCTTACAAAATTCCTGAATCTGCACTTCTCCCACAAATTGATCTTCAGATCTACATTTTCAGGAGAGTAAAATCTTCATTCACACAATCTTTCAATCGCTTTTTGAGTCTTCCTCTTGGTCTTTTGGTCTGTGTGGTTGGTGTTAAAAACCATCATTTCTGTTCACTTAGGGACTCATTCTTATTGAATGATCTGGCCATCGCATTCTACCTAGATTTATAAATTATGAAATTATATCTTTTTTCCAGATATTATTATTATCGAGAACAGCACTAACGATCGTTCTCCCAACCTTTCCATCAAAGATTGTTGCAGTCTTCATTTTTTGCCAAGACCCATGTCTCTGATGATGTCCATGATAATTCGAAATAGATTTCATCAATACCTTGTATAGCAATGCTTGTACTTCTTTTTTTATTAAATAGGATTTTAAAAATTATCTGAACCTGAAGAAACAACAATTATCATCAATAACTTTTTTTCTGATTTCAGGACTTATGCTATTTTGATGCTTATGCTATTCGCTTATCTCTTATCCTAAATATGCAACATTTGTTACACATTAAAAATTTAAAATATTCACTTCAAATATTTAAGGACTAGTTTCCTTTGTAACACAAAACATATCCTTTGTTCTTTTCACTCTGCACTGTTAGAAATTTTTCTGAAAAAATGGTTAAATAACAATTTATTGAATGGTTATTTAACCATATTTAATCAAGGCAGTAAAATGACCATAAATAAAATACTAATCAAACTGTTTATTAACTGCTTTCACCTAATACTGTTAAGCAACCAGAATTTTATCGCACCAGCTGGAACCACCTTATGAAAGTATTTAGTTCTTTGCAACTGCTTATATATCATAGCCGAGCGGGTTTATCTGTCAATGTCATGACTGGCAGAATTGGAGTTCGAGTCCTAGTGTTGACACCACAATATTTCCTCGGTTCCCTTCAACACATGAAGAATTTCCAGTTTCCGGCACTCTCCAATATCCAATACCTTACGAAAAACCGAGCTCCTGTGTCTAGTTAAATAATATATTTTTTTTTTTTACGTTTTTGAAGAATGCTAGTTGAAAATGGTTAAAAAACCGTATAGTTTTGTTTTCATGGTTTTATAGCCATACCTTTTGTAAATGGTTTCAAAACCATAAAGGAAAAAAATGTTCTTTACCGTAAACTTTACGGTTAATCGGATGGACAGACAGATGCCAGTTATTTTACCATAATTTTAGAATGAAAGTTTTAACAGTGTGACTCACCCTTAAACTCATTTATCTAGCTACATCATCAGCGTATCTCAACATAATTACAGAATTATTAAATATGGTGTCTCCAGCATAAATACCAGTATCTTAGATTTCTTTTCGTGGAGTTAAACTAAATCAGAAGATATGCAAATGCATCTCTCTGTCTATGTCTCCCCATTATAAATCTCTGAAGAGGTGATTAATTTTCCTTGAATTCATACAATCAAATTGGTTTCAGTACCGGTAAATATCGCTAGTTTGATTAATTTTAATAGAAGTTTTAAACATTATAAGGTCATTATAATAATCGGATCAATGCATAGCATACTATCATAGGCTGCTCTAAAGTCTACAAACAGATGTTGGATTTCTATTCAGAATTCTTTGCATTTCTCTAAAATTTGTGTCAAGGTGAAGATTAAGTCAATTGTTGACCTTCTTTTGCTTTCTTTAAGTCAATCTTGACTATTTGCTATCTTGACGCATAACAAACTTCTTTCTCTATAATTTTCGAAATTCAGTGCATCAACCTTTTTGTGTATAGGATACAAAATACCATTCAGGTGGTATTGAACTTATGATGTTATTGAGTATTGATTTGTATACCTTCAGTACTATCAAACAGATAGAACAGTTTGCCATTTGTTGTTCGTACTTCTTTGGATCTCGTGACAATTTTCTTACAGGATAGGCTTGTTAGTTCTATGCCCTACCTCAACCTCTTTTTCTGGTGCCACTTCAAAAATATTCTATGAAATCTATTCTTCAAAATAATATGAAGTCCAACAGCATGAAATAGCATATCGTGGTTAAATTTTATCATCAAAATGAGAACACTATATACGACAAACAAATAACACAACGTTGTTCAAAAGGAAAACGTGCTGTGAAATGAAATGCGGAATTATTTTAATTATTCTAAACTATCAAATATCATCTTATTTCTTCGGAACGTTTTAATTGCAGAAATTGCGCTAAGCTCAAATGCTTAATGGATTTATGATATTTTGTTATGAGAAACCACTGCACCACTAAGTAGCAGAAACAACAATACAAAATGAACAGTAAAATGTGAGCAATAAGCAAATAAATTTGTAAAGGGACAATAAGCCGTTAAAAAGGAGAGAAAGAACAATTTCAATTATAGAAGTCTGATTACAAAGAATTCATTAGTATTCTTGCTTCCCAATATAATTTTTTAATGTCTCCGTTACCCTAAAAGTTTTTTCTAGTCCTTGAAAGGTCAAAAAATGGCTTGATTTCATATTGTCTGCTTGGAAAATTGAACTTGCGTTGTCGGAGAGTACTTCGAGTTTAAATAAGAAAAGAAGAAGCATATTATAATGTATTTCACATTACTTTTTATATACATTTAAAAAATAGCTTTTTTACCATTAGAATATCATTTATCTCTTATAGACTCATCCGTATTTACAAAATTCGGAGAAGTAGACTTATCCGAAATAAAATAATGGCATGCTCTCTCTGATTAAGATTCAGAAGGCACCTGGATCAGACATTCGGTGTGAGTCTCCATAAGTATGATGATCTGGGAGAAATATTTTTATTGCACGACAAGGAAGTAAAGCAAAATTTTTCAAAAATGAAAACGTCATGTGTTCTTGGTCATAATCAGTTCCTGATAACCCTTAACTATCAGCTCCAAATCTGCTTTTGTAGGTAGCATTTTACTGCAAAAAAAAAATGCAAAGTGCACAAATTGCGAAAAAAATGCAAGGAATGAGTGAGATATTTAACCCTGTTTATTTTGATATTATGAAAAGAAAAATTATAATTGAAATTCGTTTATATTTTTTTTATAAATTTAAATAATAACGGCTCTTTTATCATTGGAATCCTATGTATCTCTTTTAGACTCCTCCATCTCCACAAAAGCCGCAGAAGTCAACTTCGCCAAAGAAAAAGAATGGCATGCTCTCTCCCATTAAGACTCCGAAGACACCTGGATCAGACATTCGGAGTAAGACTCTTCTTCGCTACTTTTTTTCCATTTTTTATCTCTTCTTTCCTTTTCTTTTTTAGACATCCTTACTTTTCTAAATCCTTTCGGGCAGCTCTAAAATTAATTCTTCTTACGGGTCAGGAAGAGAACTAAGAGGAATTAATTGTTTCCACTTCGAAATTAAACCCCAAGCTAATACAAACGGTGGAGTTTCGTATGTTATTCGAGTAATTGGATTGCGAATTTAAATTGACTTCTAGGTTAATTATTAAACTTGTGTATTGTAGGATACTTTAGAGTTAGTATTATTTTCTTAGAAGCTGTGTATAAATACTTAATGTTTAAGCTGGTGTGTTTGTTAATAACTCTGTTGTTTGTTCTTATTTTAATCTTCATAAAAAAAAAAATTATAAATTTCGCACTGACAGATTTTAAAGCCTTATTTTTTTTTTTTTGTTAAAGAAATTAATTTAAATATTTTAGATAATTGTGCGTTTTAACATTGTGAAACTCATAACATTGTGAACTTTAACATTTTAACAATGTGAAGCTCATTTTATAAAAACAATGTCATTAATAATTTTAAGAGTTTCCAATTCCTCTTATTTATGAACTACGATACAATATAAGCGTTTGATCGCAAGGTTTTCTTATATTAATGAAACATTATTTTTCCTTTAGTACATTTTTTATTAAAAAAATTACTTGGTTGAAGTTTTTATGCATTTTGGCAAAATGAACGAAAAAATTAATAAATAACTATGTAGTAAAAGACAGTGCTAATACTAAAAAAATTAGAGTGATTTAAAACAAATTAGAAAAACCATTAAACTACTAACGATAAACAGAAGTAGACTTTTACTGACACAATGGATGAAATAGAGTTTATTGTTCATTATAGACCGTGCACAAAGAAAATTTAAGGCAGCATTAAGAGGTACTTCTGAACAATATAGATTAATAAATAGCAATTTATAAAGCTAATTTTGACTATTTATTACGTTAATAAAAGCAAATGCTTGGTGCTTATCTGTAACAATGTATAGAAGACGATGCTTAAAGTGCATCGATATAGAAATAGACAGCGTTTAAAGCTTATACGAGATAGCGTAGAGATATTAAATAGAAAATTAATGATAAATAATAAAATGGATTTATAATTTAATCCTGCAATGATTTGTCTTGGTCTTATTTTATAATGATGTTCATTCAAATTTCTCATTCACTGAGAGATTGATCCCGAATTTGATAACAAAACAGAAGTTTAGGAGCAAAAATATACAGCCTAAGGGATTAAAATAAAACTAAAGGAAAATATCCTCGAATATTTACATGATTGTGATAACAGTGAAAAGGTTGGTGAAATGAAAAGAAAATTGTAACCATATTCAATATCAATTATTTATTGAGAACAGTCAATTATATAAAGGGCAACATGAAGTAAAAGAAATTAATCCGCGAACAAGGTCCTTAAAAATTAAGTCGTCTATCAGGCAAAAGGCAAATATCAAATCTATAGAACTTGTGTTGAGAAGAAATAGCGCACCTACGCCTTTTATCTTATTCTCCTCATCTTTTAAAAATTTTATCTACCAATACATGAGCTATACTTTTAAAAGCCGTTTTTTTCGATTTGATGCCAAATTGTCGGAAACTTTTCAAATTCTCAACAAAAGTTGCAATGATTTTTTTTTTAAATATTTATCAAAGGTTTTTTCTTCTTTTCCTTACATTATCATTTAATTGTTATTTACTCTCAGATACATACAACAAGCGCCAGATAAAATATATTAACAACTATTATTTTAACTACTAATATCACTTAAATAAAATAAAATCCTAAAAACCTGTTTTCTGTGAAATATTTTCACAAGCACTCAAAAACAAATTCCTTTTGGGATTTTATTTCTTTTTTTACTGGTCGAATATATTTTTAGCTTACTAAGTACATCATAGGATGTTGCTGCCTTGAATAAAAAACCACATAGGAATTGAAATTTGCTTTTTGGTTCTTGGTCAGACATACTTTTGAACAGACATATGTTTGTTTTTCATTTTATTTTATCTTTTTTTTCATCTGTGTGTAGGACTATAAGATAAGGAAGATACAGTTTTCGGCTCTGAGCAAAAGGCGCATTTGAAGTCAAAAACAGGCGCCAACTACTATTTTTGATAAATAATTCAAGCGTGTCTGATTCACCGAACGGAGTATGAGATGATTTCTCATGAATATCTCATGAGCATATCGCAAAGAAAAAAAAGATCTGGTTCAGAAAATGAAACTTTTTCCTTTCATTTCAGTTGCAGATAAATACGGATTTTAGGAAGCTTAATAAAAGAAGAAAATATGTCTAAATAGTGCAAGATTTTTTTATTATTATTATGATGAACATTTTTTAAAACAAACTATTAAATGTATGCATTTTAGCTCTATTTGTGTAACTTGAAACTCGTTATTTATTTTATTTAATCGAACAAGAAAGTTATAATTACGCAAATACCATACACTGAGAAAAAAAGTATGATAAAAACTACCAGAATGTGGTAAAATTAACCCTATTCTTGATTCTGTAGGAAAATCACAATTCTCAAGGTAATTTTTACCGAAGCACTTTGGTAAAGGTTTTGGTAGAATTAGCAATAAAATATGGCTTTATAGCATGTGATAAAATTTGGTAAATATAATAAAATTTGGTAATTTTATCATGATACTCGAAGGCATGGAATAAGTACTATTTATTCGGTTAATTTTACTTTTTATTTTTTTATTTTTTACCAAATGTGTGGCAATAGGAACTATGATTTTAAAAACTCGAATTTCTTTTAAAACCGTTACCATAAGAGTATAAAATTATCAAATGAAAAGCTTCAAATTCTGTATATTTTTTTCATTTCATAAACCAGAATTGCAATTTCTTTTACCAGAAGTAGCATTATCATGCACTCTAAAAAAATCTCAAAGCGTTTCTAAATATACGAAGCAGCTACGATGCACATAATTTTCAAAACAGTTTCTGAATATTTTGGAAACCTCTAAAAGTGAATCGGTGTCAATGCGATTCAGTTTCATACTTTTGAAAATAAAAAAGATATTTCTCAATTGATCGGAAACATGATATTAAATTACGCTCTCTGAGAATTTCAGAAATATTTTTGCCTAGACAAATTTAGTTTCTGAAATTCTTACAGCGCACAGTATATTAATTATGGCGAAGTGTTTTAAGCTGCGCAGAAATTAAAAACCTTGAATGGTAAAATAGAGTAAATCTAATGCAACATAATAATAATAAAGCAATAAAATATTTAGCTAAAACTAAAACTAAACTCAGCGGCGCGACAACCCATGGAGAGCCAAGGCCTACTGTGCTTATCTCAGTTTTCTTGACCTTTGGGCTCTGGGGTGCAGGAACAGATGCTTCGGTTAGGTGGTCAGCCGAACGCGAAACCCCCAGTGTTTAGTTCCCAAGCATGCTTGGTACTCATTTATCGACCCACTGAAGGGATAAAAATGTTTAGCTAGTAACATGATAATCTTTTGTATGGCATTTAACTTCGTATTTTGTGCATGTTATGAGAACAAATATATACTTTTTAGTAACACAATCTCGTTTATATCACTTGTCATAGTATTCGTTTCCCTCACCATACCAATCATTTTCTGTTTACTCATAGTGAAATTATTTGGTGAAATTGCCTTAACTAACTGTATAGGTTATCTTAGTTCCATCCGTAATCATCCAACTTGAAAATTCTGTTCAGAAATTAAAGAAATTTTGAGGAAGATTTAGTACAATTCCTAAACAGTCTAAATGTCATTATCTATGCTGTAATCCTACTCGAAAGTGTTGAATTATTTACATTTTAAAGTTAGAAATCAAATATCTATCATACAAATTGTTTCGTTTAAGTTGTTAAACATATTTTTCTGTAATTTTCTTTCATTTTATAAACATGATGTTTTCTAACCAATTAAAAGACTTATTAAATTATTTTAAGCAACAATCCAAAGTAAAGTGACCAGATTTCTAAACTCTAATTGGAGGCCAAATCAGTGAAGCGTCCACGAAAAATATTTCGAGTCAAGGACACTCATATATTTATAGAAAATTTCAATTTAAATGTGCAAGAAAGTTATTGCTTTTCTTGTGCGCAGTTGTGCTTCTTGAATTAATGCTTAATATCTGATGTTGAACCATCCTTATCAATCTTGATTTCATTGCTAGACAGCTTTGATAAATCATATGATATTCTTCATTCGTTTAAAGCTTGTAAAATGAAGGAGTTCATGATTATTGGTTTATTTTTTTGCTTAATTTAGTTTCAAACGAGTATGTAGTTTTAGCATGGCACGGAAACACATGTTTTAAATCCTCAACTAGCAAATAAATTTATCATCCCTTGTTGCACACTGAAGCATTCAACATGGCAAAAGTAATGGTACTTCTAATATTTAAAAGCTAATGAACTGACTATGACATGTGTGTGACTGAAATCGTATCTTGGCTATAGATGGCGCCACTGAAAAACAAGAAACGAATGGCAACTGGTATTAGAAACAACAACAACTACACAGCTAATGAAATCGCGATCGAGTCATAAATACTGAAGCCAATAAGAGGAAAGATTTCAACGATTCACTTCAGTAGCTTTATAATTAAGCTACACTGGAAAGCGTTTTATGATTTAAAAAAAACATTTGTGATTTATTCTCAAACTTTGAAATGAAAACCTTGAAATAAACATGGGAATATTGATGAAAATTACATCGAAATTAATTCATTATTATACTGATTGTCATAATATAAGTATGACAAGCGTTACTGTGATGCACATTCTGTGAAACGTGTAAACGAATACATATATTACTTGCGAAAATGATTTTTAATATAGTGATAGAAATACTGATTGAATTAATAAACTAAATTTCGGAACGAATTGTCGAATTATTTTGTAAACAAGGAAAAGAATAAAAACATTTACATTGTAGTTAACCAGACAGTGAATACGATTATTTTTTTTTAAATGGCCAAAAGCTAGTAAATATAATTAAAAACTTAGCATTTAATTTTGATTAGATTTTTTTCAAAACAAATCGGTACATATTCTTATTTTCTTTAAGTTTATCAAAATACATCAACAGATATATCATCGACACTAGAATAGTAGAAAATAATTTTTCTTCTCATTTTTGGATTACTTTATCTGAAATATATTCAGAGATTTATGATGCATGTTTTTCCTGCACATTGCCTAGTATCAGATACTTTATTATTATATTTAACGATTGCGGTAAGAAAAATGAAGCACCGAAAATATTTTCACTCTTATTTCTGAAAAAATTTGATTTTTCTTTCGAGTATTTTTCTTTGTTTTCCTTATCTTGGCAACAGTTTATATCTTTTCAACAAAAATATTTATTTTTCTATCTCTAACAATGCTTAGAAGGATTCAAAAATTAAAAGGTAGCAATATGATGTATAAATGAACTTTAAAAATATATTTAGAGCTAGAAATATAGCAGGAAGGATTACAATCTTTTATTTAATAATAATTTTTTCGCATTAAAAGAGCGAGTTATTTTGCCTTCTGCTGATTTAGCTTTAATTAAACTCGGTTTGTAGCTATTTAATCAATACTGGAGTTATTTTCGATCATTTATGTTTTTTGTAATGACTGGATTAATTGGTACAAACTGGATTGAGTACTAATTGGTATTAGGATTGAGTTAACTGGTACATGGAGAGAAAAATTCTGGTAAAATTACAGTACTATATCTTAATAACATTTCTGTTAGAAACGAAAACAAAAAAAAACATAATTCTGGTAATAAAACTAAAATAAATAGTATTTATAAATCATTCCTTCATTTCATAACCAAAATTATAACTGGTTTGTAAAAATTTCGTCACGACAAACTGTCGATTAAGATGCACAATGATGCACCACGCCAGTTTAAGCTAATGACCACAGAATAAAGAAAATAATTGATACAAACTGGTAAATAACAACTCATGAGATTGTTGAGACATTAGATTTATCGAATTCGGTCATTCATAATCATTTTAAAAGCTTAAGGTTTAAACTTAAAGCTCGCCACATGGATTCTTCATGTTCTTACGGCAAGAAATGTGCGCAGTCGCGTTAACGTCTGAGATTTGCTTCTAATGTTCTTCGCGTTAACGCCAAGAAAGTTATTAATTATATTCATTGAATTCAAGTTATTCATTGAAGCGCGTCACCGCCGGAGGCGAGACTTACACCGAAGAGCCATTACATTATGACCACCCTCCATCTATAACAATGGGTTCGCCCAAGCTTTCATAGTTTCTCGCCCAGGAACAATGTTTTCATGGGGCACATTAAGACCCATAATCCTCATAGAACAATCCCTGACGTCTGTAAGCTACTTGAACATAGTCATGGCAACATTTTCTTCAGCCGGGGATGGTGTTTACCAACAGGATATTGCACCATGTCATAAGGGTCGAATCTTCATGGATTGGTTTGAGGAACATTCTAGTGACTTTCAAGTCATGTCTTGGTCCCCAAATTCACCTGACCTTAATCCAATAGAACATTTGTGGTCCTACTTGGAAAACCAAACAAGAACCAGTTGGTGAGCTCTTGTTACCAGATACCTCAGACTACCTATCAGCACCTTGTGGAATCAATGCCACGGTGAGTGATAGCGATTTCGAGGGCTAAAGGTGGTCCTACATGTTATTAGCAGTGTGGTCCTAATGTAATGGCTCTTCGGTGTATATTGTCTACCACAAGAAGTATATTGTCTCTAAAAAAATTAAGACAGTAAAACCTTTACTTCAAATATGGAAGTCTAAAGTCACCAAGGTTCAGTTTTTTTGCCGTAAGGGAACAAACATTTTATGTGCATGAAATCATGCTACTGCCAGAAAGATAGCACAAGGTAACTGACCAGAATGGTCGAAATATAATTCATGAAAATACTTATTCACAATAACAAAATTGAGTTTCATTTTCATAAAAAAAACGTAATTACCTTTTGAAAAATCAATATAAGACGTTTTTATAATAAATTGACTGCTTATAAAGATTTTAAGTTTAGTTATTTAATTATTTAAAAAGTATTAAAAAGCTTTCTGCTTTCGAAAAATAATTAATAGCAGTCTATTAAATCAAGTAAAAAGCTTCCATAAACTCAGTAATTGAGTAAACAGCCCAGCTTACCTGCAGAATAAGCTTAGCATCCATCTCTTTTTAAACGGAACTTATAATGTTATAGTTAAAATGATTTTCGCGCTTTAAAGAATTTTACGGAACTTTATCTAAGCTCTGTGAAGAAAGTCACAGAGTGCACCAAGTGCTTAGAGAATTAAAAGCACTCTGTTCCACATGATAGCGCAGTATTTTATCATTTAGATTATCCTTTTCAATTTCTTTTGCAAAATCCATTTATTCTGAAATAAAATATTGATGAGAGTAGAAAAATGCAAATGTAAATGTTTTTACCTAGATAGTGAGAACTAAATTAGTTTATTTAAGGATTTTCTTAAAAATATTACTTTGAAAAATGTACTGTTTCTCAACTGTAAAAAATTTCGGATCGAATTACGATTAAAATTACTGGTACTCAGAGTATCGATACTTTTTACAGTGAAGTCGATTTTTACTGGAACATGTTACGGAAAAAAAATTCGATATACCGTATTTTTTTCAGTAATGATTACCTTAAAATAACAGAATGACTCATATCAGATAAATATTACTGTAAAATTTACGGTATAATATTTTACGATAAAAATGGATATTACAAATGATGTACCTTAAGTGCTGGTATTTTGCACCGGAACTTGATCCGGAATTTTTTGCAGTGTACCACTCGGTTTCGAAGAATGCTTTTCTGCTTGTTCTAAAACTTTTCCCGTGCAAGTATTTTTGACGCATAAGTGCTTTTGAATATATACAAAAAATTTCCGAGATAAACAGGTTTAAAAATAAAACTACGCTTTCTTTAAATGTTATTTATTGAAAACAAGTTGACTTTTTTTTAAATTCTAAAATTGAAAAAGTTTTATTCTCTTGTAAAAAAAAGTAGTGTTATGCAGTAAATATACTAATGAAGTAATACTATCTTTCAAACTTAAATGACTCATAAATTTTATGTATTTATTTCCTCTAACACCATTGAATGATTTGTTAAAAAACTCATCCAATTTTTTTAGATATTCTTAAAGAATATTATAAATAAATTTTAATTCAATTATAATCATTATGTACAATATTTTTAATTAGAAAAATGCCATTGTCTTACTTAAATATTTAATTAGTTAATTTTAAGTTTTTATAAAAGAAAAGATGATTTTTTGTGTGAATCATTTGCGAATGCATTGTATCACTTCTGTATCATATCACTCTGAAATGAAATTGATTGAGTTGATTCCTTTTCCAAAAAAGAATTGTTTGAAAACAAATATATTTAATTATCGCTAATAAAATGTTTCTAATAGTTTTCGTGATATTTCTTTTCATTTTAATAAATATGGACATCATTTATCTTCTTTGTTTCAATAAATCTCTCTGATAAAAAGCAATTTTTTTTCTATTAAACCAATTTTTAACTTAGCGGAATTAGAAGATTTTCTAGTTTTGAATGTGTTTTACATAAATTATCAATATCTTGAAATAGTACAAAGTGTTTTATTATAAAAGAAATGTCAGATTATAAATAATTTTTATGGTTACTAAAATGAACCATATGATCCCGGGTAAAGGAATTATTTTCCGCATGTTTGTTCTTTTTCCTGTAAATAATAATAATTAGAATAATTTACATACTTTAAACACCATCAATCGTGTTTAAGCATTTTTAACATATTTTAGGATGCGTATGATGTGTTACACGCACTTTGCAACTATTTTACATTTAAGACATTATAAATTATTAAATTTTTATAATTTCTTAATTATTTAATTAATTATAATTATTAGTTATTTAATTATTTATAATTATTAATTATTTAATTTTTATATATTTTCACAAACTT